>NW_005187740.1:327374-342972 GCF_000239375.1 Pundamilia nyererei | reverse complement strand
GTGTGCAGTTGGTGCATTGTGTGCTTAGTAGATGATGGCTTGTGTGTACTGTTTGATACGGAAACACCATTTTTACGAAGGTGTGAAGAGTTAATCTGGCTGTGTTTGCTTTTGCAAGAGAACTACAATGTTTTGATTATTGGGTGACAGGTTTTCTTATTTGTGTGAAGAGTTTTGCAAAATTAGCCAATAGTTACAAAAAATGTGCTTAAGCAATCAGAAAAAACTGTAATATGAGTACTATGAGAGTTCTAGATATTTCAATATTTGTGTTTTTCTGCTATAACAGCTTGAAGACACAAGATGGAGCCACCTGATCAGCTCATCAACATGCTCGACCAATGATGACCATCAGCTCTGCTGTTCAGTGTTTCAGAATTTACATTGATGTAGCTTCTGCTGTTACTTCTGCTAAAACATGTATTACTAGTACTATCTTTAGAGGTCAGGGCAGCAGGATTAATCAGACTCTTTATCTCTTCATAACACACAGCTACCTCTCTAAGCTGCCCCCCACCACACTCCAAATATATATGTGCATTGTAACTGTATAATTAGGCCAGATCAATTTAATACATGAAATGGTGATTGCACAAGGTAAAGTCAATGCTGCAGACGTTAGGCTGGATGTGAAGGAGTTTCACTTCCTGTAGAGTTTCTAGGTATTTGTGGTTTGTATGAAGGTGTTGCACACAAGATAATCAGTGCCTGAAGTAGGAAGTACCGAGCACTTCTGTGTCAGACTCCATCAGAGCTGAGCTGCTTTCAGACGACTCCGTCTTGTTGTGGATGCTGAAGCTGATCATGGTTCTCCTGTGGATGATCCTGTTGGTGTTTCTGCTCTGTGCAGAGGCCGAGAACATGACCGAGGTCAGAGGAGAGCTGGGGACCAATGTCACTCTAACCTGCTCCAATCAGACATCAGACAGATACTGGTACATGGAGATCCACAGTCAGTTCAGAGCAGGTATCGGCCGCAGTTTTTCTTCAGCAGACTCTACCTACTACTCTCCTGGTTTTGAAACCAAATTTTCAATTCTGGGAAACAAACTCGTGATTAAAAACTTGACAGCAGAGGACTGCAGGCTTTACTTCTGTGGCATCAAGAGAGGAGGCAGCACTCAGTTTGTGGAGACTTTCCATCTTATTTCAGGTAACTGACTAGTTAACATTTTTGCATTGACTTTTTTAGAGGATGTGGTGTCAGAATGCCCCCCTGTCAGTTAAATATGTCAAAAGTATATAGGTCTGGCAGTAACATTGTGGTTTTCTTCTTTTTACACCTCTGATGTGAGTCTGACAGAGAAATGCAGCACATTTCCTATTTAAGGTGTAAAAAAAGACTAGACTAGTCTGAAGAGCAACATAACAAAATAAAGGTCCAAACAGTCTCAGACTACATGGGTATCAATGAACTCAGCTGAGCTTGAAGAAACTCTATAAGTAACACAGGAGTGGGCTAATGGAACAATGAACATCCACCTTGTTTAAAATTGTATAAAACACAACCTTTATGTAACCCTCAATTTGATTGCTGTGAATTTCTATGAAATAGCTGTCTAATGCCTCAAAATGATACAGTAGGAAACCAACAGTGATGTGGAAACCAGAGGCCAATGAATGTCAGCAAAATACACCCTCTTGTAGCAGCAACAGATACGCTAACCTTTAGTGAAGACAAGTGGGCGGGTTGTGAGCTTTGTCTGATGTCAGTTTTGAGACAAGTGATTTAAGCGACCACCAATGCATTTTTCTTACACAGGAGTGGCAAATTCAAAAGTTAAAGTGTGAATTATAAAGGTTAAAAAACAAGGTTAAAAAGTATTCACAGCTGGGCCAGTTCAAACTTCTTAAACTATCAGCTGAAAAGTCCTCAGACATGTAAAACATGTTTCACACACTTGTTCATAAATCTGTCTCCCTTTTCTTTTCAGATGTAACTCAAAAACCTGTCGCACTCACTGACAGCAACCAGCAGAGTGAGCTTTTCATCCTGAGCTCTCTGAGCCTGAACGCTGCACTCGTTCTTGTGGTGATCTGTGAGTCTGTTACTTTGTCTGAAGCTTTGGTGTCTCTGCTCTTCTGCTAGTACCACCATGTCTCCACAGTGTGCAACCATTAGATCATGTTACAGAACAGCAATCAAACCGCCTGCTCATTAATGAAGCTGTTTTTATTTCTGTGTTTGTTATTTTATCATTTGAGTAAAACATGTTTGGATGCAAACATCTAAACTAATTTTTATAAAATTTTACAGAATAAAATCTGTGTTGTACAAATGCAGCTCTCAAGGTTACTTCAAGGATTTTAATTTGTTCTTTTGTTTGTTTTTGTTGAGATAAGTCCATTAAAAGGGTCTTAAATTCTGCTTTTGCTGCAGGAAACCAGATGTTCACAGTAAATGTGAAAAGTTTAATGAATGACGTAAACCTTTGTAAAATGATCAGTGTGAACCGAAAGTGCAGCATGTCCAAACTCAGAGAGCACGGGTGTTGGAGGGGAGGACCAGCACAGTGAGGGCACAATGCAACACTGGCAAAAAGGAACACAGGGCTAAAATACACAGAGTGATAACGAGGGAATGAGACACAGGAGGAGAGCACAGCCAGGAGTAATCAAACATGATGAGACCAAAGGAAGAAAATGTAAAAAAGTTTACATAAGACGAGGACTACCAAAGTAAAACAGGAAGCATGAGACAATTCACAAAGATGCAGAGTAGATACTAAGACGTGGAAACATGACAGGTCTGGAAACAGAAGTAACATGAAGCACAGAGACAACAAGTAACCAGACGTGGGACACAGAGAATGTAAAGAAACTGAAAATAGAAACCAGAACAACAAAATATAACCTCAAAAGAACTAAAACCATGAATAACAATAATCACCAAATATAAATTAAACACAAAACACTGGGTCACACTCAGGATCATGACAAAAACTGAACTAAGAAGCTGAACTCAGAAAAAAGATTTTTCACCTTCACTAAACATGAAGCAATAAGTTTAAGTAACATATGTCAAATCAAAGGTTTATTTATTCAAATAGTTGACTTTAATGAAAAAAGTGCTTTATAAAAACTTGTATATCAGTTTTACCAGTTTCCATTACATGAAATGTTTTACATTGCACTTGTGTAACACAATTAAAAAGAAAATTTACATGTAATTTAATTATTTAAAGTCAGCAGTTTGTTAGGAAAAACAAAAACATTTTCAGAGTGCGTTATTGTCCAGGATGAGATAAAGAAGGATTAGTTTGAACTGTGAATGATACAAAGCTCTGCTGGAAGGAGTGAGAGGAAGGAACCTTTATGCACTCATTAGGTGTCACATTGTTGGGAGGAGCAGCTGACTGTGCTTCCTGAAATGTGTTGTATGTGATGAGTGCTGATGTGAGTGTGAAGGTGATGTCACTCCTCTGATGGTCTGTTGGCAGGTCTCAGTTGTGTATCGCTGTCTCTGAAGAGGAGAATCAGCAAGTATCAGGCAAACCTCCCTCCAGCTGGGACCAGTGAGAGGCTGGAGGCTCCACAGGTAACTCAGACTTTTCTACTAGTATCTACACAACTCGACCCAGTTTGGGTCAGTTTGGTACAATTGAGTAGCGAATCCTGTGACATCACTTGTACGCGATAGTAACACAAAAATGCTGTTTAGTTTTTGAAGAATTCGCTCTCATTACTCGTTAAATGATGCCACTAACTAGCCAATCGGTGGCATGGAGTCTATTGATGTTGCATGTCGCCTCAGATCCCTTGAAACTCAGCAGGTTCTAAAACAAGGAACTGGAACCAGCTACTTTTTTTAGTACCTGGTATCAGGTACTACCACCTAATGGAAAATTATGTACCTAAAAACCAAGTCGAGTCAAGCAAAGCCGAGTGTTAGTAGTGGGAAAGGCCCTAACGTGTACAGGTGACCCTGCAGCTCATGCCCATTGTTCTCCTTCTGTGCTACTTTGTTTGTACTCAGTGCTGCTGTTGTGTTTCAGAAGAAGGAGATCCAGCCCCCGCCTCGATCTGCTGCTCCTCCATCAGAGGGCATTTACTACAAACTTCACCTGCCTTGCTTCACATTGCCTCAAAGCTGACAGACACACCTGGACAGGTGGATGATACCTGCTGGATTCAGATTTCACAACTTTTTGCCAAACCTTTTTTAAAGTGGTTCAGAACTTCAGATGGATAAACCAGACCCAGAGGCTGCTGTAAAAACCTGTAAATATGTGTACAGTTCACTTTCATTCATCACATTATAGTGAAGACAGTGTGAACGTTACAATGAAACATGTTGGACAATAAAAGGCCGTGTCTGAAAATCTTGAGATTAAAAAAAAAATAAAAACAATATAAATTGTAAAACTACCAGAGACTGAAAATTAAATTTAAAAAAGTCATAAATAGATCAAGTAGAGTGTGAGATGTAGTTTTTATTTTTTATTTTTTTTTTTCAATTCAATCAATTTAGAAGATCATTGCGTTGTGTTAACAAACACCTGAACGCTCCAGACCTGCAACCTGCCAACAATGCTGCTTTTATAGAGCTGCTCACGCTCACTGATGATCAGTTACTGATGTGCACCTGGGTGCTACAAATCCTGTTTATTCCTATGGAAACAGTAAGGCTGGGCTTAACAGTTGGTTTAGCTTTTGTTAAATAAATAATGAGACAGCGTAATGTGTCATGTTGTGCTTTTTTACTATGTGACAATGTGTGTGTGCAAAAACAGAATCTGCTGATTTACATTCAGAGCTTAAACAGAACTGAAACTACATAAAAACCAACATACATTGAGTTTTGTATATGCACATAAATCACACCAACACTTGAACCACTTTCTGAACCAGCGAGGCTTCAGTTTCATCAATGACGTCACTTCATAAAAGACTTTCTGGATTTCTTGTTATGAGCTTTGAAGCCTCGGCACAGTACTGCCCATCACTAACAAATAGTTTAAACAATTTAAGAAGTAAAAATAATTTTAAAAAAATAAGTGAACTACATCATCTATGTTCATGATTTCATGAGAAGGTTCAAAGAATCCAGACAAACTTGTGCAACCAGCATCAGACTGCAGAGCTTGGATGTTGGAGGTTTTCAGGCAGCACGGCATTAAAAACAAACCTAATTCTGTGGATAATCACTGCACACACACACAAAGCTCAAACTCTACCATGAAAAAAACAAACAGAGAGACAGAAACACTGACAAAGCACCCGGAGTTTGTTAAGATGAGTACAAGTGGAAACCTGTCGAATAATAATAATGATGTATACTTCACTGATCCCCGTGGGGAAATTACTCTCTGCATTTGACCCATTCACTCAGTGAAGCAGTGGGAAGCCACTAAGCAGGCGCACCAGGGAGCAGTGTGTAGGGATGGTGCCTTGCTCAGGGGTACCTCAGGGTAGCCATTCAGTGGATTCAAACCCCCAACCTTCTGATCATGTGGCGACCACTCTACCTACTGAGCTATCCCTGAATGCTCCGGCCAATCACAGTGTGAGATTCTTTGGAAGTCATGGATATTGTGTCTTCTTGGATATCTGGCTTCACAGCAAACCGTGTGGTTTCCCCACAGTGGACAGACCCACAGCACCAGCATGAAATGTGGGGCAAAGAGGAGAACACACACACTTGTAAGCTGAGTTACTATCAGCAGACAGTTCAAAGCCAGAGTGTTGAGTAATGTGGGACATGCTAGTGCACACGGCAGAGGAATCCTGAACATCTACAGGTTTAGAAACATGTTGTCCTCCAGAAAATGTCAGTTTCAGGGAAGTCTTATTTTTTCTGCAGGTGAAGCAAAACCATACTCGTGTACTACCCTTTAAAGTACATGCAATCCATGTTTGTGCACATTTTCAGTTTGATTCATTCATTTTTGGTTTAGAAAATTCAGAGGTTGTTACATATTTCTACTCTCACCTGTGTTAGCAATGCTGTAACTGTCAGGTTTACGTTCCTTTGTGTATGTAAATATGACTATATCTACTAGGACAAAATAGCAGTGTCCAAATAAGACTGCAAGTGTGGTTAGTTTTGTGGGCTGCGACGCATAAAATGCCTGATGGTGTTAGCAGTAGCACTTTGCTGTGTTTGTTTAAGAAATAAAACATTGTTAAAGTGCAGGCAGCTGAATTAGTGCAGGTCCAACACTAAGAATGTGTTTGAGACAGATCATCAGATCATGGTGAAAACTCCATGCACTTTCCATGGTCCTGAAATTGTAACCTCAATTCCAACTTTATTCATATATATTTTATGTTTCTGTTAAATATCACAATATTTATACATTAGAGATATTTTGTAATATTTCGGATCCAGTTTTAAAGTTGATTTTGGTTTTGTGACTCGTTCTTTTGGATTTAGGAGATTTCCATATTCTAGTTCTGTATTAGCTGGTCTTTAGTTTTGTATACTGACTTTTTATCATTTGCATTTTTAGCTCAATATATGTTGTTCATGTCGCTGCATGTCCACTCTGTCCTCGTCTCCTCATCTCTGTGTTTTCTCTTACTCTTTCAGTCTCTCGGTCATACCGTGTCTGTCTCTGTCCCTGTTCACATGTTCATCTCTGTGTTTTGCTCCTCGTCTCCCTAGTCTGTCTTGTGTCCATGTCTGGTCCCTCATCCCACTGTCTCTCTAGTTTGTCTCGTTTCCCCTGTCCTTGTGTCAAGCTCATGTGTCTTGGGGTGAGTCTCAGTGTGCGTGTGTAGCTTCCTGTTTTATTTTGGAAATCTCTTGTCCTGTTTGCTTTGACTTCACTTTTGCTTCCTCTGTCCCTTTTGTGAGTAATTAGGTTCAGCTGTGTCCCCACCTATTGTCGAGCCTCTGGTTAATCTTTTGTCCTCATCTCCCCTGCTTGTTGTCGTGTTGTCCCCATAGGCTGTGTTTCCATGTTTTCATAGCGTCATAGTTTGCTTGTTCATTTGTTTTCCTTTCCTAGCTTCTAGTTTTTGTTTGTTTCTTTATGATTTTTCTGTTTTTGTTTGGAGTGTCGTGTAAGAGCAATAAAAGCTGCTTCCTTTTTTACCCTTTTGTTCCACATACATGTATTACAGGTATAACATTATACATGAAAAAATAATTCAGGTGTTTCACACAGGCAGTTGGAAGGCGACTGAAGAACAGAAAGCAAAGTTACTGAGCATAAAACATGAGAACTATCAAGATATTTGAAATAATAATGACCGCAGTGATCAGACTGAGAGTAGCAGCACAAACCAGCAATTAAACACCATCAGATCAGGTGACAGAGAGATTCACTAACAGTGTTAGAACTGAAACCATCTCCAGGCTGAAGTCAAGGACAGACAGTTTCAGGGTTAAGTTTGCAGTATCAGTGCTGACAGTAGGGGCAGTAATGGGGTAGTAATTCTGCTCATAACAAAAGTTATTACCCATCGTTTTACAGGAGAACAATAGAAAACTAGAAAGTACAGTAGAAAATGAAGTAAAAGGAAACAGAGAAGTATAAACTAAATATGGATGACAGCTGTAGTGCAAATGAAGGAGAAACAGTTGTAATAAAAGCAGTACTGCCAGAGGGCGTAGTGCATGTTGCAGTCATGTAGTAGTACACAGGCTACTGCTACATACTGTAGTTGAAGCTTCACCGCTGTTAGAGAGAGAATAAGAAGTATCTGTAGTACAGACTGCAGTATAAAAGTACGCATTCTTGTCATGTTGAAGTTTTCTTCTCTGCAGTAACTGGTTAGAGACACAAGATGGAGCCACTTTTTCAGCTCAGACATGTTAAAGTGAGGATGCTCTTTGGTTATGCTTTTGATTTGTTTCAACAATTTGAATCCTGTTTTTTTATTTCTACTGCAACATTTACTACTAGTACTACATGATCATGAGTCAGTACATTCTCTGCTCCTCTGTACTTTAAAGACATCACTGTCGTCTAAGTGTAACGGTCAAACTTCCTTTAGAGTTACTGTATAAAATTTCTGATGCAGATTTCTGGCTGAAGGTGAACAAGTTTCACTTCCTGTAGACTTACTTGGTATTAGTGGTTTGTGAGCAACAGCACCTGAAGTAGGAAGTGTAGAGCACTTCTGTGTCAGAGTCCATCAGTGCTGAGCTGCTTTCAGACGACTCCGTCTTGTTGTGGATGCTGAAGCTGATCATGGTTCTCCTGTGGATGATCCTGTTGGTGTTTCTGCTCTGTGCAGAGGCCGAGAACGTGACCGAGGTCAGAGGAGAGCTGGGGACCTATGTCACTCTAACTTGCTCCAATCAGACATCAGACCCATACTGGTACATGGAGATCCACAGTCAGTTCAGAGCATGTATCGGCCGCAGTTTTTCTTCAGCAGACTCTACCTACTGCTCTCCTGGTTTTGAAACCAAATTTTCAATCCTGGGAAACAAACTCATGATTAAAAACTTGACAGCAGAGGACTGCAGGCTTTACTTCTGTGCCATCAAGAGAGGAGGCTGCACTCAGTTTGTGGAGACTTTCCACATCATCTCAGGTAAGTAGAAAGTTTTTTACTTTAATGCTGAAAACTATAGAAACATGGCCCCCTCACAGCCATCATACCACCTTAAATAAATGAATGTTTAAAATGTTCTTAGTTATTTTATCTGTGAATCCTCAGTGAGGCCTCATGTTGTTTTTCCACTCAGTCTTGTTTGTTTGGAGGTCCCAAGTGCACTCTGGGAAAAAAGCTTGCACTAACGTATATGTATGAATGAGTCCAAAGCTAAATCTCACAAGTTCAGCTTCATCAAAGTTCTGTTTTCAGTCAAAGGAAGAAGTCGTTAAATGTTGGTGCAGATCAGGATCATTGTATTACAGTTTTTTCTGAATGCTTAAACCCTAACTGTGATTCCTGTAGCACAATCTCTAAAACTATTCAGACTTATAGCAAAACCACTCACTGAGTTGGCAAAACTAAAAGCACAAAAACTGCTTTGCACTCAGTTTGCAATTTTGTAACACACACTTTGCAAAACTGTAGGCACAATTCACTGCACAACACTCAATTACCAAATTTCCAACACACTCCTAGCAAAAGTATACACATGTATGGCTATCATTAACACTAATTTGCCAACTGTCTGGCACACTTTCACATGTGAAAACTTTTTTAGATAATTAGTTCACTTTGCAATCAGCCTAAGCACTATAATACAGGTAAGCTGTGTGTGCGGAGTACAATGGAGGGAGCAGGAAGAGTGAGAGGAGGCCGAGGAAGAGGACGTGGAGGTGAAGAAGTAGGATGAAGAGGACAACAAGGACAAGGAGGAGCAAGAGGAAGACGAGGAGGGGGGAGAGGAAGATGAGGAGGGGGGAGAGGAAGGGTAGGAAGAGTAAGAAATAGAATTGCTGATGACATCAGAGCTACAATAGTGGACCATGTAATCAACCGTGGAATGACCCTGAGGGAAGCTGGCCAACGGGTCCAGCCTAACTCGAGCCGCTACACTGTAGCAAGTACCATAAGGACATCTTGAAATGAGAATCGGTTAGTACAGTCACTTCGCACAAAGATTTGTAGCACTGCCATATGCCAATGAGAAACACACCGATACCATTGATGTAAAAATACTG
Source organism: Pundamilia nyererei (assembly GCF_000239375.1). Classification (NCBI taxonomy): domain Eukaryota; kingdom Metazoa; phylum Chordata; class Actinopteri; order Cichliformes; family Cichlidae; genus Pundamilia; species Pundamilia nyererei. The sequence goes on along the minus strand of NW_005187740.1, from coordinate 333,400 downwards.
AAATTGTTACTTTACAGAATTGCTGGACGAGCAGATGCTGGGGCAGAGGAAGCATGTTCACTGCAGACCAAGTAACCCATATAGTCATTATGGCGATTGCAAATAATCCTATACTTGGAAATAAACACTTGTGTTTGTTTTGATGTGTTTGAATAAACACCAGAACTTGAAGTTTGGATCCCTCTATGCTTATGGATCTATGACAGAAGTATGAGCTCAAACTGACATAGCCTACCTTGTGCACAGAGAAAGCAAAGGCCAGATGTGTTTTGTATTCATACCATCTGTGTGCAGTTGGTGCATTGTGTGCTTAGTAGATGATGGCTTGTGTGTACTGTTTGATACGGAAACACCATTTTTACGAAGGTGTGAAGAGTTAATCTAGCTGTGTTTGCTTTTGCAAGAGAACTACAATGTTTTGATGATTGGGTGACAGGTTTTCTTATCTGTGTGAAGAGTTTTGCAAAATTAGCCAATAGTTACAAAAAATGTGCTTAAGCAATCAGAAAAAACTGTAAGTGTTGCTTTCTAGTCCTACTCTGCTGTTTCACAGGCAACTTAAATCCTTTATCATGTGAGCATGATTTTTTTCTCATTTATTTAAATCAGCTGTAACTAAAACTATTTTCACACTCACGAGGGTCCAAAGCTTTGAAAATAAACAGACTTCAAAAGTCTAAGATGCTTAAACTGAAGGCAGCTTCTTACAGTAACTTTGTACCTTTGTGAAACAGACAGCCGTCCACACTTTGAGGCTTCAAAGAAACCAGTTTGTTAAAAAGTGTTGACGGCTGGGCCAGTTCACAACTTCATTCTCAAACTTTTCTTGAAATGTAGATCACAAAGTTCTTCAACTAATCAGCCCCAAAGTCCTTAAACATGTAAGACATGTTTCTTCAAACACTCTTTAACCTATTTCTCAACCTGTGTCCATTTTCTTCTTTCAGATCCAAGAGCTGAACATAAGAGCAAAAACCAGCAGAGTGATCATGTCATCTCTATCTCTCTGAGCTTGAATGCTGCACTTGTTTTTGTGGTAATCTGTGAGTCTGTCCTTTTTTCACATTGTGGTTTGCTGTTTTATTAATATCAGCACACCTCCGCAGTGTGCAGCATCGTGGTGCATTTAGAGGTGCATAGATGCACTGAGAAAGCACGACATTGCTTTCCACTTTTATGCTGATGACAGATCTATGTCCCTCTAAAGAAAAAGGCACATACCTCACACAGCCATTACTTCAGTGTCTCGATGACATTAGGGGTTTTTAAAATTCAATGATAAAAAGACCGAGGTGATGGTTTTTGGTCGCCCCACTGAGACTCCCAGTGTGTATTTAGATTCTTTGGCTCAGTATGTTAAGCCAACTGTTACAAACCTGGGGGTCAAAGTGCACTGTGAGCTGAAGTTTGATAATCAAATTAAGGCAGTGGTAAAATCTGGCTTCTTTCAGCTCAGGCAGCTGGCAAAAATAAAGCCAATTCTTTCACAGCAGCACTTTGAGACAGTGATCCACGCCTTTGTTAGCACTTGGCTGGATTACTGTAATGCACTTTATATTGGGGTCAGCGCATCTCATATCAGTCATCTACAGAGGGTGCAAAATGCTGCAGCTCGTCTTTTAACTGGCACTTGAAAGTTTTAGCACATTTCCCCTATTTTAGCTTCACTTCACTGGCTGCCCATTTCTCTTAGGATTCATTTTAAAATTCTTTTATTTGCTTTTAAAGCTCTCCATGGCCTCGCCCCATCTTATCTCTCTGATGGTGCAGCCTTATACACCCACCCGCTCTCTCAGGTCAGCGGATCAGCTGCTCCTGAATGTACCCAGGACTGGGCGTAAAAGATCGTGATTTTGCTGTAGCAGCTCCAAAACTGTGGAACGATCTTCCTTTAGAGATGAGACAGGCCACTTCCCCATCTGTTTTTAAGTCACTCCTGAAAACCCACCTCTTTACCCTGGCCTTTGACACCACGTGAGATGTTGGTTTTTATTTTAAGTTTTTAGTTGTTTTTACTTGATTCTATGCTGTTTTATCTTGTTTTCTTTTTGAATATAGGGCTGTTTTAATTTTTATGTATTATGTGTATTTATTTATTTTTTTGCTCTTTTCTGTTATTCTATTGTTTTTAAACTTATTTTCTGTACAGCACTTTGGTCCTGTGCTGGGTATTTAAAAGTGCTCTCTAAAAAAATTGGATTGGTTTCAGAGTAGTTACAAAACTATTTTGGAGGTAAAGTCAAAAATCTGCAAAACTTTAAGATAGATTATTTTTCTCATCACTCACAGTCAGTGGTGTCTGCATGCAGGTGTCTACAATATGTTGCATATTAGAACTAAATTAGTAAGAAAAAATCAAATAAATATTTCACAAATGCAGCTCTGAAAATTAGTACACTGAAAAGATAGAATAATTGATCCAACTGATTAGTTAATGTTCAGTTGGTAACAAGTAATTAAATTAGGTTTATACCTAATTTAATTAAGTTTGCCTTAAATTTTTTAAGTCAAACAATCTTACTCAAATCGTTCAGCTTCTTTCAAATAAAGAATTCAAATCTCTCTGACTCAGTTTTAAAAGTCAAACTTTTGAGTTATTCCAAATCAAAAAACTGAATTATCCAAATGTACATTATCACCCAGGTTATACTAAAAAATAAAAACTTTACGAAATTACTAACTATACTAAAATAACCCATTTGAATCTAAATCATCTCAAATGTGTGTGCTAAATCACTTTAGTAATAGTAATATCACTTTCTCACGCATGTGCACTACAAATGGGCCTTATGCTCTATCACACATATATGCGCACGCAGTGAGGCTATTGTTAGTTCATGGAATACGTTAAATAGATAGTGAGACTCCTTTTGCTTATCAGGGATGTATCTTCTTGTATATGTGTCCTTGGGTGACGGCCAAGCAGAAAACAAGGTCATAATTCTCTCTGTGAGGGAAAAGGTTTAAAGGATGGGGCTGAAGGTGTATTGTTAAAATTTCCACAACAGTTTCCACAACAGTACTCATAAATACTTAGTTTCTGTCAGAAACCTGCTACAGTGTAGAATCAGGAAATATTCCTGATATGACAAAAAAAGAAAACTTTTTTTTTTCATGCTTAGCATAATGACATACAACTTTTTCTTAAACACAAAGAATGCAAAACCTATTGCATCCCAGGTTGTTATGCAGACTATCTTGTTTTACACTGTGAAAAATGTATTTTTGTCACAGCTGCTTTCTGAGTAGCCATTACATTAGCTTGTCTCCCTGTCAGAGATCTAACGTCGAATTAGAGTCCGATTTTGAGTCAAAGGAGCTTTCAAAGAAAGGCGTCTGGACTTCTTTAAGTTGCTTGAAGACGTTTCACCTGAAAACGGGTGTGGGTCCCAATCAGCCAGAGTTTCGGGTGAGCTCATTGTGAAACCTGACTGAAAACTGGATTATAGATGGCAGACACTGTCAAAATAAACCATCCATTCGCTTCCGCTTATCCTTTTCAGGGTCGCGGGGGGCGCTGGAGCCTATCCCAGCTGTCATAGGGCAAAAGGCAGGGTACACCCTGGACAGGTTGCCAGTCTGTCGCAAGGCAAACACACAGGGACAGACAACCATTCACACTCACATTCATTCACACATTCACACCTAGTGACAATTTGGATTATCCAATTAACCTATCCCCACAAGCTGCATGTCTTTGGACGGTGGGAGGAAGCCGGAGTACCCGGAGAGAACCCACGCAGACACGGGGAGAACATGCAAACTCCACACAGAAAGACCCCGGCCTGATGGTGGAATTGAACTCAGGACCTTCTTGCTGTGCAGCAACAGTGCTAACCACCGTGCCACTGTGCTGCCCTTGTCAAAATAAACCTTCAGTCTTAATCATGGACAGAATGAATGTTAAAACATGTTGAGATTTGAACAACACCCAAACAGCGCAGCTAGCAAGACTAACAAATGTGTAAGAGCAAATAAGTGATGTTACTACTAGCTAAAACACAGACAGTGAATAAATGTTACAAAGAAATGTATGACTTATTTGAAGAAAAAGTATTGTTTAATTTCTTAATATTGTTTTTTTAAATGTTAGCTTATCATGGCTAGCATAATTCACTTGCTTAAACTCATTCTGAATATTCAAGCAGGACATTAAATAAAATAAAACTATGGGGTTTAATCATTCTTACCAAAATAAACAATCAGAACATCAGATGTTCATATTCAAAGTGAAAATTTAAACTGTACAAGTTTCACTTTTGCATGTAGTTCTTGTCTTTTATTTTGAGTGTGAGATATAAGTTCATGTCCTTTTAGAGTTTCACCTTCAAAGCTGTGTTGCAGCTGGTGTTGCTTGTGTGGAAAGAGATCAGTGTTGCTCATACTTGTTTCTGATCAGAGTTTAGTTCAGACCTGCAGCAGCTTCCAGTCACAGTTTAAAAACAACTTCCTCTCTTTGTGTTCTGCCAGCTGTCAAGCTTGCTTTGAACCAACCTCTTATTTTTATAATAGATGTCAACTCATCTTGTAACCCTCTCCTTCCAGCAGCGCTTCTTACTATGTGGATTCAGGCATCTGTAGTTTATATTCATCCAGCTTATAAAACATTTACAAGTGCAGGTTTCATACTGTAACTTTTACACATAAGCTGCAAGTATGTACGGTGGTTTTATAGTTGTACATTTGTGGAAATAAGTATTTTTAAAGTTGGCCCACAACATTCTTAATGCTACTCACATATTACCAAAGTACGTAGATGTAATCCATGGGGGCTGAAAGCCGACGCTGTACAGACAGTACAGCACAAACGTACTGCTCACTGCCCCAGCAGGCTTCAGCTGTGCTTCTGCTGTCCAGGTGTTGTCCCAGATGTTGAAAGGTTTCTCTGCACAGCGGAGAAATGTGTTGTATGTGATGAGTGCTGATGTGAGTGTGAAGGTGAAGTGACTGATGGTCTGTTGGCAGGTCTCAGTTGTGTATCGCTGTCTCTGAAGAGGAGAATCAGCAAGTATCAGGCAAACCTCCCTCCAGCTGGGACCAGTGAGAGGCTGGAGGCTCCACAGGTAACTCAAAGTGTACAGGTGACCCTGCAGCTCATGCTCATTGTTCTCCTTCAGTGCTACTTTGTCCTGTACTCAGTGCTGCTGTTGTGTTTCAGTACGAGGAGATCAAGCTCCCCTGTCAATCTGCTCCTGCTGAGAGTGTTTACTCTCAGGTTCAGCTTCTTCCCTTCACATTGCCTCAAAGCTGATGGACACACCTGGACAGGTGGATGATACCTGCTGGATTCAGATTTTGTGGACAGAGGTCAGTCTGATGACTGAGATCTTGCTGCTCCTCTGCTCGTGGGAGGATTTCTTTCTTCATGTCAACTGTTAGCTTCTTGGACAACAGGACATCAAGAAAATCCTGTAAGACCATTTGAGTCAGATTCAAATGAATGTGACCTTTAAGGTTAAACCAGTTTATCCTAAGGTGTTTTAGGATTTAAGGTAGATAAGCGTCAAGTCAAAGCTTCTGTGAAAACCTGTAAAAAAACAGTCCAACATTTCATATTTATTTGAATCCTCTGTCTGTATTCTTTATCAGTTTTAGTTATCAGTGATTATTGAGATTAGGGACAAAACAGGTTTTAATTTTCTAAAATATATTTTTTGATTTTTCAAAAACATATTTACATATAATTGTTAAGTTTTGGCTGTCTCACCATGTTTTGGTACAATCTCCCTTTTTAATAATTTATGTTTTTGCAGAAGTACAAGGTTTTTGTCAACACCGTCAGACACAAAGAAATGCAAAAATATATATTTTAAATTAAGTTGTTTCAGCTCTTTAAACTATTAGCAGCTTCTCTATTCTATTGTTTATGCACATATGTTTTCAAAGTAATTATACCACATTTAAAAGTAAGATTGTTTTGGCTTTTTATTATTAGAGTTACAGTCATACATATTTTCAGAAGCTTGTATTTAATCTGTATAAGAAACAGTCATATTAAGCAGCATGCAAATTACACATTTATTGAG
>NW_005187740.1:325329-327233 GCF_000239375.1 Pundamilia nyererei | reverse complement strand
CAAGATATTATTTCTTTCAAAATGACAATTAAACCTTAACAACCTTTGTAATATCACAAGACACGTCATAACAATTCTGTTTTTGCACATGTCAAGTTCTACAATAGTTCACCAGCAAGTAGCTGCCTACTACTCCTTGATTCCTAAAGTTCTCTGTGGTTGTGTGTTTAGACCTTGCTGGACTTTCTCTCCTTTTGTGTCTCTGTGCTTGTTTCCAAAACCTTCTCTTCTGACTTTTTTCTCTTGCTTTCAGATCACTGGTGTTCCTCTTTGCTATTCTAGCCTGAAATGTACCATTTTGTAATTACTATAATTTTTCTGAACCTTATGCTTTTTCACAGATTAAGGATGAATATTCACAACACAATTATGCATAAGCAATAGAAATGCTATCCGGCCATTAAGTTTGATGTCATTAGCCATTTCCAGGTCCAAACTCCGCTGCAGATCCCAAAGTCAAAGGAACTCTGCAGCATCACTTACAAACTGTCTAAATTCTTTCATCTTTAATAAAATGATCAGTGTGTGGCTCTACCAGGTGTAACATCCAGGCATCCATGAAAACAGAATATATGAAATTTAACAGAGTTAAAGTTAGATTACTTGTTTCCACCTGAACATGATATACCAGCTCTGCTACCACTTCCAACATAAATGGAGACAGAAAACTAAACAGCAGTGACTATTGTCAGGTTACTGAAGTTGGGCCAGCTGGTATATAGTGATGTGCTACATGACCGCTGGCGACACAGCTGTGTTAGCATAACATAAACACAGTGAAGCTGGAGGATGAATGCTAACTTTTTTCCACTTGATAAAAGTTATCGTGAGGGTTCCCGATGGTTAGGCTGACAGTGATCACTGACTGTTTTTAGGGGCTTGTTCAGATGTAATAGAACAAGATAAAAAGCATTAAAACATTTTAACAGCACAACATGCTTAATAAACGCAGAGTAGTTTGGGCCCGAAAGCAGGATTCATACATCATCACTTAAAGAACAGCTCTCAGGGCACAGCTAGCTCAGTAGATGCCACATGATCGAAAGGTTGAGCGTTCAAATCCAACGAACAGAGGCTATCCTGGATTGGTAGCTGCCCACTGCATCACTGAGTGAATGGGTTAAATGCAGAGGACTAAGCACTTGCACTTTCCTACAGGATTAATAATGTATACATAAACAATGAGATTCAAGATAAGGCAAATTTGATCATATTTGACACATCTGTGAAGCAGAAATATCAGTAAAATACACAAGATGTAATATGACTGAAATATTAGTAAAAAATAACTTAATATGGTGAATAGCGCACTTTTTGACATTTGTCAACACCATTAGAAAAAGGGTCAACGCCGTCAGATAAAAATCCTGATGGTGTTGACATCTGATGGTGTTGACAAAATACCCGACTTTCTCTCAAAACACGTTTTTCTGACAGAAGCCATCTTGTTTTTCATCATTTGCTTATGGCCTCTACAATCTACCTAAATGAGGCTGTTTTTAAAAAAAAAAAAAATTAAATCTTGGATTACATCGACTTTGGTGTTGATGCACTGTGGTTGTAACGCAGAGTTTTATTAGAAAGGTGTGCAATAAATGAAATAAAAACAAACAAATTGTCACAGCAGTGACCTCGTGGCATGTGTATCAAACAGGAAGTGGTACAGGGGTCCTCAGAGTGTAAGCTACTGTTGTGAAATCAGTTTTACCTTGGTTCTTTTTATTCCTCGAGCATCCAGAGATGGCACCGGACTCAGTAGTCATTTTCACAAAATCTTTATTCATCTTTACTCATCTTTACTCATCTTCGTTTATCTTTACTCTTCTTCATTTATCCTCATTTAAGCATGCACTTCTAGAAGGGAAGACGAGGCCGGTGTCCCTCTCCAAATCTTCACCCCTTTG
>NW_005187740.1:319960-323783 GCF_000239375.1 Pundamilia nyererei | reverse complement strand
GACTACAGCTTTCTTGGCTGCTGCCTCAAAGCACATTGTGCGCTGTCTATCTTGCGTGCTGCACAATATCGTTTATTATTTAGTATCTACTGTTCCTCGGTTTTCCAATGTAGTTCTGTATTAACGTGTGCCAGCAATAAAGCTGAGGGTTTTTTTATGTTTAAATCCTTTCTGGGTTCGATCCTGCCTTCCACACACAGTACATGACAAAGATGTTGGGAGAGGGGCAGCAAAAATCTGGAAAAGCTGTCAAAATTACTGACACATCCATCTATTTTCCTCTACTTATTCAACTCAGGGCCACCAGGGTCAGCAGTCTCTCACAGTAACATAAACCAAAATTAGATATTTTATTTGTTTGTTTGTTTGCTTTTTTAAAAAAACGTTTTCTACTCTGTGAAAGACTTTGTTGATGACTCCATAATCTATATTTATAATGTCATATAAAGATTCCGAGTATGAAAGAAACCTGTGAACACAGACACAAGTATGCAGAGCTTGGATGTTCTTGGTGTTCAAGACCTGCATGAACATGAAGCTCAACCATGAAAAGAGCAAATAGAGAGAAATAACATTCAGAAATGAATACATTACAGACCTAGCTAATTTATCATGTAAAGTCCAAGTGGTAAGCTGTCGGGTGGAGTGACCAATGAGAAGCTGCAGTGGGTTCAGGGGCCATGGCAACTGAGATCATGCTAATCATGCTGTCGTGCTAAAAAGCTGTCGGGACAGAACATAATTGCATAAATGCAATTATTGTTGTTACACTTTGTTGTTACACTTCCCTGTAACAACAAACTCCGAGAAAGTGGGTGAATGTCAAGCTGCATTTGTGACACAGGCATGTTACAGTGGTGCCAAAACAACCAAAATAAAGGAACTGCTACTGTGCGCACAAGCCGTTTTTTTTTTTTTTAATGGGACAGCTTTCCTGGACATTACAGAAGTGACGGTTGTGTCCAGTGTTGGGAACTTTACTTTTAAAATGTATTCCACTACAGATTACAGAATACATGCACCAAAATTTTGTAACGTATTCCGTTACGTTACTCAATGAGTGTAACGTATTCTGAATACTTTGGATTACTTAATATATTATCATGCTTTTTACAACTACATGAATGTACTATTGCTGTGTGATTCGCCATACCAATAATACCAATAATACCAATTTAAAAATCTAGTTGGTATTGGCAATACCAACTAGATTTTTAAATCTCAAATGTGGTCTGGGATACAGCACACAGTTTCACACACTCTTCATTTTGCACTTTATGGCGCTGTTGTAAATGGTGAAAATACTAGTAGTGCTAGCTGCACGGCGTCAACACGTTAAGGAGCCAACCGCTAACGCGTTTACGCTGTGCAGCCCCACACACGGGGTGATCCGCGGTAACTCGTTAACGGAGATTTTCCGCGTTAATACAGTTATGGCGTTAACGTCATTTTAATGACAGTAACGCTGCAGCACTAAAATAGTAATCTCCAAATGTTTTCTTTTTGCCGACCAGCTCCTCTTTGATAGCTGCCGTGTCCATCTTGTCGTTGGCTGCAGGTGAAGCGGTGGGGGAGGGGGAGTTGTGTTCAGTGAAGGAGAGAGGCGAGGCAGAGTAACGTTGCATAGAGACAAAAGTGGACGAAAGAGAGGCAAACCTGCGGCTCCAGAAGTATAATTATAACGTAACATAGACTATATCAATATAAACAATATTGTCACATCTCATATCTTGTATAAAAATATATCATTATATTTAAAAACTCGATATATCGCCCAGACCTACGTTGAAGCTTGCTGATGGATTTTTGTGGCAGGCCAGGTAAGAGTGAGTTACAGTAGTCATTGCCTTTTCTGCACTTTGTCATTTCAGTTGTTGGGTTAATTCATCTAAATAAGTTGTTTAAAACTAATTAAGTTACAAACATTTCATGATTTGATTACACGTGGCTTAAAAAGGGATGTATAAATATATTTGATTGTAATACTATAAAGCAATACACATTTAATTCATAGAAACTGAAACAATGTTAAAACAACAGTGTATTTGATTTTGAAAACTTAATGAGATCTTATTTTATTTAGAAACAATTGTTAAGAGCTATTTTGTTTGTTGCTCTGTACTGTATGAGCAGACTGATTTTTTGTGATCATGGATCTGATCACGAAGTGGTTCTGGATTGTGAACCAGACCCTGTGAAAGCTCTTGTTGTTCTTAAGATTTTTCTCTTGTTTATCTTTAAGTCAGTTTTTGAAACCGACAGATGTCATGTCTGCTCTCAGACAAAGCCTGCTCAAAAAAGGCTGTCAGAACAACTAAGGTGAACAGTCCTGCCTACATGACTTTTTCAAAGAAGGTTGTATCACTGATTTCCCTTTTTGCTGAGCCTTATGTCAGTTCCTTAAAGTAACCTCCCCATCCATCTTATTTCTTTTGTAAAGGGGTTCCTTTATTTATTTGAGTTGGTTTCATTCTCTCTGAAGACTCCAAAATGGATTCAGTTTTCAATCTTCCTCACACTGCAGGAAGTGATCATCATGTGCCGTGGCCAATGAGCACCTTGTACAAAACACCAGCGGTGTTCTCAGGTTTACTTGCAGCTCAAAGTGATGTATGATGCTGGTCGTTAGTGACCTTCTATCGTAATGTGTTAGTTTTATTGCAAATCCTCTTTATTATTTTAAAAGACAAGAACAAACTTTAATATATCCTGGCTGATACTGACCCCTGGTCCTGTTCATTCTGGGCTCATTCATGTAAGAACCTTTGTGCTCAAAGTTTGTACAATTAGTATATAAAGGCCATTGGCAGTTTGAGTGTGGTTTTGATCACTACACATGGGCTGTATCCCAATTCAGGGTCTGCAGCCTTAAAGGCCGCATTTTAAGGCCGATTACATCACAGCGACGAAGGCTGTCCCAATTCAAAGGCTGCTCGAAATGCGGCCCTCAAATGCGTCCTTCATTTCCCTGAATTTTAAGGATGGGTCGGTGTAGACTTCGTGGTCTAACATATCCCAGAATGCATAGTGCGGCAGTGGGCGTGGATAATTTTGCCGAAAAAAAACGTCGGAAGAGGGGCGGCCGAAGAGTAAACTTTTAAAAGTAAGTACTGATGATTCTGTCACTTATTTATGTGCAAATGTTTAATAATGAAGAACATTAAAACATCACTGTTGGCCACATGTTGGCAAAGTTATGTGACAACAATGATGTTTGTACTAACTTGGTTTTAAAGCCTTTACTTTAAAATATACGCCGTTCAATAGTTGACCTTAATCTTACAGAGAATGTAATGATTTTATGGATATTTAAAGTAAGCACTGAGAGAAATTTAGTAATGCCAACATATTAAAAGAACAATATTTGTCTCTTATATATAACACAGTTATATATACAGTGTCAAAGGAACCTGTCTTTGGGTGAAGATTTAAGGTGACAGGAAATATAAATAAATGCAACTTGAATCTTTACTGAAGCTCAGTATTTCAAACAGAGTTCATTCACTGCTGTAATAACTAATACTGATTGAAATAATAACTTTAATATTGGCCATATCATGTTTACATTACCAAAGTGATATGACTTTAGTCTCATGAACAACATCAGCTAATTGTTATTTACTAGCTAATCTTAAATGACTGTTCAGCAGAGGTGGGACCAAGTCATTGTTTTGCAAGTCTCAAGTAAGTCTCAAGTCTTTATCCTCAAGTCTCAAGTCAAGTCTCAAGTAAGTCTCAAGTCTTTATCCTCAAGTCTCAAGTCAAGTCTCAAGTAATGTCAGGCAAGTCAGAGTCGAGTCTCAAGTCACTGGTGTAAAAGTCC
>NW_005187740.1:290979-295500 GCF_000239375.1 Pundamilia nyererei | reverse complement strand
TTAGGCTGATTGCAAAGTGAACTAATTATCTAAAAAAGTTTTCACATGTGAAAGTGTGCCAGACAGTTGGCAAATTAGTGTTACAGTTTTTGCCCGTTGCCTGAACACTATAAACCCATGCTTAGACTAAAGTAACACAACTTGAAGCTTTTGTTACCATACCTCAAACTCCCTGATGCCTGCATGTTGGTAAACGTGTTCCCTTAACTGGAACATTACTGCAGTACAATGCAATACAGTTACTGACCCCGTCACTGATACTGTAGCTTAGTGTTTTTTCTTCTCAGAAATGTTCAAATGCTGAGTCAAACACGTTTCGTTGTAATGTTGACGCTGTGATTCAAAAGTGACAAATGAAACTGAGCTGTACAAATATTTAGGTGTGTCTGTCAGCTTGGAGGCAGTGTGGAGTGAGGAAGCTAAACTTGAGAGTAAACGCTCACCATAGCAGCAGATGAAGGTGGGAGCTGGATCTCTGAAGCAAATCATACAACAACATGTTTGTACCTAAAAGGACAGTGATACCTTTATTGTACAACTTCAACAGGACTAGAACGAGTACTTTTATACTACAGTCTAGACTGCAAATATTACTTATTCTCTCTAAAATAGCAGTAAAACTTCAACTAAGTGGCACTAGGTAAAATGTACTTCTGCAAAGGTGCATCAACAATCACTAAACCCTCTAAAAAGTCCTGCTAAAACTATAACTGTACTGGCAGAGCTGCCAAAATACTCAACTACCCACAATCCTGGTCATGATTGTTTTTGTTACTTCCTTAAGTTTACTGAGGTGTTAATAGCCTTTAATTAAACTGGTACTAACCTACTTCTTTATTTAAAGTTCTGCAAATCAATCTATAAATAAATAAATATCTAAATGTATATAATGTAATGTGGAGATCAAGAAAGAGTGAGAGATCATGGGTGACATTTCCAGTATTAACACATCGTGTCAGCACTCTGTCAAAATTAACAAAGAGGCGACAGTGACAAGATTAAACTTCTTCTAAGTATGTAAGAAGTGTCAACTCAGAAACTTTGGTGACTTTAGTAAACTCAGAGACGGACCTCCAGCCAAAATAGTCATGATATAAAAACTAATATTTGCTGCAACTCTTCAGTTTTTGCTGTTTGTTTGCAGGAATTTTCCAGTTTGTGTTTGAGGTTCAAAAAGAAACGACTGAAGAATGGAGGCGACGTTAAGTTTGGATCCTCTCCTGATAATCATGTTGTTGTTGCTTTTGTTCTGATCAATGCAGCCACATCTAAAAGAAACTTGAAAAACTCATTTTTTCCTTAGTAAGATTTCATTACATTCAAATAAATATTTAATTAATTTCATAATAACATATTATATTAAATCATCCGAATACTTCATTAATCTCAGAGGAAATTATGTGGTCAGTAACTGTAAAGGTCAAGTATCAACATAAAATATTACAAAATATTAAAAAAAAATTACAGGAAGCTCTAATATATAAATATTCTGATATATTACAGTAAATAAAAATATAAATAAAGTTGATGTTGAGGTTATAATTTCAGGACCATGACAACACATGCAGGTTTCACCATGATCTCATGAGCTGTGCCTTGACAGGTTTTTAATGGCGGGCCTTCACAAAATCAGCTGCTGGCAGTTTTTCTTTTTTAAGTAAACAAATCCAGCAAAAGTAAATTGTGGTGATGTTGTTAACACTAAAGGTCACAGAGTAGAGAAATAAACTTTCGCATCTCTGGTTCACTTTATGCCCTGCAGGCATGTGACTTCACCTGTGGGTGGGGCAAAACATACAATATATGAAGACAAGAAACTACAGAGGAGCAGAACATTGTGAAACTCTTCTTTAAAGAACATCAGACAGGTTTGTTTTCTCTGCATTGGTGTTCTCACATGTTTAATGTGTTTATACTAAATGTTACAGAGAAGTACATCAAACCACATTTTCTGATTAAAGCAAACACAACATTAAAAGAACAAAGTAAAGAAACAGTTGCAGTGTTGCTATAAAAACATGTTTAAGTCTTTTGTTTGGAGGTTTTTCTCTTGAGGTCAGTGGTAGTTCAGGATTTTCCTGTGAAGAAATTGTTGAACTCAGAATAGAAACCTTTTGATCAACAAACCAATCTCAAAATGCTTAAGAACTGAGAGGCAAGTCTGTCAAAAGAGGAACTTTACTAGGGACTCAAAAGTAACTCAAGTGGAATAACACACATGATCTCTCGTCCTTTATAACCATAGAGATTTAATTTTCTTTGCTATGAAACACACAAAACTGTGGAAACCTCAGAATTTCATTAGACTGAACAGCAGTTTTACAGTTTCTTGCAAAAGTATTCGGCCCCCTTGAACTTTTCCACATTTTGTCACATTACAGCCACAAACATGAATCAATTTTATTGGAATTCCACATGAAAGACCAACACAAAGTGGTGTACACGTGAGAAGTGGAACGAAAATCATACATGATTCCAAACATTTTTTACAAATACAAACTGAAAAGTGGGGTGTGCGTAATTATTCAGCCCCCTGAGTCACTACTTTGTAGAACCACCTTTTGCTGCAATTACAGCTGCCAGTCTTTTAGGGTCTGTCTCTACCAGCTTTGCACATCTAGAGACTGAAATCTTTGCCCATTCTTCTTTGCAAAACAGCTCCAGCTCAGTCAGATTAGATGGACAGCGTTTGTGAACAGCAGTTGTCAGATCTTGCCACAGATTCTGACCAAGTTATTCTCTGAACTGCAACCAACTTCAAATAAAAGTGTGCCAGCTGCTGAAATTGGCTGTGGATTTGACTCCACAACAAAAGGAAGTGAAAAATCATCTCAAAAGATTCATCAGAGAGCTGGATAACATTAAACTTCAGAAATGTATGCGTTTCTGCACCGGAGCTGATCTTAGAGTAACAAACAGCATTTATGTGGAATTTCAAGATATGATATGAAGACCAGTCGGACACACGTGTGGGAATGTTCTGCAGCGAGCTAACATCTATGAAAACTTGCCAGATTTTCGTTCAGAATTTAATGCAGTTCTTGGAAGCATGTCTGGCTGATGGACATTGTTTAGACTCTCACAGCAATGCGCTACATGTGAACTGTTCATGCACACTAGAGCAGAACTTTAAAGAGATGTCAGGAATATGTGTTCTTATGTATTTTGAACTTATACAAAATACTTTTTTTTATTAAAGAGAAGTTTGTCGTCTCTGTTAGAAGTCGAGTTTTGGGTAATATTTCAGTATCTTTTATCTTTTTGAGTTTTACATGATACAGTCACAAAACAATATGAACGGGTACGAACAGGTGTTTACTACCATATCCAGAGCTGTCTTCACCAGATCCAAGCTTTCCAGCTGTAAGACAGAAACCTTCAGCGGAAGCATGAAGAAAGATTACTTAAAGATCTATAAAATTTAATTAAACTGCTCTTTTAAACGTTCTTTAATGCACCATGTGTGATGTGAGAGTTCAGCACAGTCAAATACTTTTGTAACTAATTAGTAGTAAGACTAATTCATCCAGATGTTATTTTCTAATTAGGTCAGGGCTAAAACTGAACATTGTTATAACTTAAAAGTAATGTTGTTGTATAGCACTGTATTATAAAAGGAATCTGTGCAATTTTATACTTTAGTATTGTTCATGTCTGAAAATCTTGTGCTTTACAGTATATGTAATTGTTAGTAAAGGTAGGTTGAGGTATCAAAGTTTTGTATTTGCTGTTGATTACAAAGGTTTGATTTAAAGTTAGTGAAAATATTTTTACAAATTCCAGTATTTTCCTAATGTCATATTGTTTCTAAGCATACGTGTTATTCATCCACCAAACTGATTCAAGCTGCTTAAAGGATTCAGTCTGTTTTGAGCACAGTTACTGATTACTTAGATCATAAATAAACACTGTGCAGTTCAGTGCAGTGGATTAAGGGCTGTGATTATTCAATCATCCTTTTGTCATGCCAAATATTCATGTTCTCAGATATAATATTAATATTAATACCTGAAAAAATGTCCTGTTTCTGCAAGAAATTATGCATTTTTATTTGTATGCATGCATGTTCACTTGTTTTATGTCTATACCATAGATGACACTGAAGGAATATGTGATACCTCAATAGCCAGTGTTCATGATCTTTAAAGTCACTGATATGTAACAGGACTGGATGAGATCTATAAGTTTGTTTTAAAAGTGGAGTCATTCTTGTTACAGGGCAGCTTATACAGCTATGAGTTTTAGCCATGTTATTGGCAAGAACAGGTTTCTTGTAAAAATGTTTCCAATAAAATGTTCCTGTACAGAGTACATTTGTATTGTTGTTTTGAATATGTTCATCAAGCTCCTTATCTATTTGAACAGGCAAGAATTCAAGAGTCTGCCACACATGAGCTCAGTAACATGGAAGAATACCATTTATTTTTCATTTCAAGCATTTCAAAAAGATACACAAATAATGGATTGGATTTATATAGCGCTTTTCTAGGCACCCAAAGCGCTTTACAATGCCACTATTCA
>NW_005187740.1:289728-290959 GCF_000239375.1 Pundamilia nyererei | reverse complement strand
AAAAAAATATTATTGAGTTGCTGTTTTGTAATTGGCTAATTAGACATCTGTGTTAATGAGAAGTTGAATAAGTGTCCCCAATAAAGTGGACAGTAAGTGTATATCCCCCTCTTAACTCTTTGCTTAGCTCTACAGCCCCGTTCTGTCCTCCTTGGCTCCTCACAGGTCTGGTTCCATTCAGTATCACTGATGTGTTCAGTTGGTCCCATGTGAAAACAATTAGGTTCTCCACAGAGACAAACAAGAAACAAACAAGAAGACTCAGAAAAAGGTGTAAAAATGAAACATATTTAGTAATTAAGGATAAATAGGTCGATGGGAAAACAACAACAAAACACACACTCGGCATGGTGCTATTATTATTATCATGTTTTAATAATTATGCATTGCATTTATGTAGCGCTTTTCTAGACACCCAAAGCGCTTTCCAATTCCACTATTCAGTCACTCTCACATTCACACACTGGTGGAGGCAGCTACAGTTGTAGCCACAGCTGCCCTGGGGCAGACTGACAGAAGCGAGGCTGCCATATTGCACCATCGGCCCCTCAGGCCAACACCAGTAGGCGGTAGGGTAAAGTGTCTTGCCCAAGGACACAACGAGCAGGACAGAGAGAGCAATGTAAAAGATGTTGCACTTAATGGGACAATAACTTTGTTCCACTTGCAGGCACTGTTCTGTTGCATTGGTGCTGGGATACTACAAATAAAAGTCAAAATATTTTTGGTATGTTTGTTATAATTTTAGGAATCATATCATAAAGGAGCCTTGTATACGACAGCTCACACTGCATCAGTATAGCAATGACTCATGGTCATTTTACATGAAAACCAGCTAAAATATCTCACCAATAACAGAAGTGAAATACAATAATAATAATAATAATAATAATAATAAGGTGATGGATCTTCACATGGGTAAATGAGGATAATAGCTTTGCTTTAATATAATTGGATTAAAAGCTCCACAAAAGGCATAACTACTTGAAATATTAACAATGATACATGTTTATAGAAATGTTCTGTTGTCAAGACCTATAAATGTTAATGCATCTATGGTTTGCTGAAACAGAGAAGTTTCCAGCCATGAATATTAAGAATAAAGAGTTTCTCTGATACACCGGCTACATAGGGGATGACAATGTTGTTGCGTCTGTCTGTCTTTCTTTTCCTCCCTCACTGGTGTCTGTTCTTCTTTTCTGTGCCTCTTTGCTGACTTTATGAACGCCCA
>NW_005187740.1:274728-289205 GCF_000239375.1 Pundamilia nyererei | reverse complement strand
ATATATGTACAATATATAATAGTGTATGCATTTCTGGATGTGTATACTAAATATTTTCCTATGTGTGTGTGTGTGTGTGTGTGTGTGTGTGTGTACACATTTTTACAAATTAAATAGTAAAAAAAAATAAAAATAATAATAATAATAAAATATACAGAGTTGAATATGTGCAAAACAAGTGGCATTTATATACAGTGTGGAGTGCATAATGTTCTCAGTTTAGTGAGTTCGGTTGCTATCCAACAATAAAGCCGTGTGTTTTGACTTTACGTCTGCCTCCGTGAATCCTGCTTTTGGGTCCACCATTTCCTGCCTGCCTTCACACAGCCATGACAATATCTCAATCTTAATCCTTCAAGATGGGTATGCGACACATTGCTTCATCCTTGGACCATGAAAATAGCAAATTGGATGTGTCAAATCATGACTCGACTTATATAAAATAAATATATGTTTTGTTTTTTTGTTTTTTAAATTAATGTCATCCATTATATAAGCTATACTCACAGCCACTTTAAGAGGTAACTCTTCATAGCAACATACTGGACTTCCATTTTCCTTGTGAACTGCCTCAGGTCTTGGTGAGAGATGCTCTTTTGCCATCCCTGGTTGTAAATGGTTAGTTACGTTGTGTTTATGTAGTCCTCCTATCAGTTGTAGCACTCTGGGCATTCTCTGGTATGTATCATCAAGAGAGGTTTCCCAAACAGCTCCCACTCTTTGAATGTTTTATGTCTTTGGGATCGTTCTGTTATGAGATATTTCTGTGAAAATCTCAGTAGATCATTAGTTCCACAAATGCTCAGACCAGCCCGTCTGGCATCAACAACAAAGTCAATTCAATCTAATTTTTTCCCCATTCTGATGCTCAGTGAGAACCTTAGAAGGTCATTTTGTCTACATAGCAATGCACGTCTGCACGTGATTGGAGCATGATTGGGTATTTGTGTTAACAAGCAGATTTTCAGGTGTAACTGATAAAGTGTACAGTGCCTGTATATACGTATGTCAGTTAAGATGATGTGTGAACATTCAGTATATAGCTCTGTCAGGGGCTGTGTCTGTGACCCAGCATTCTAATTACATAGATAATATGTTGAGTCTTGTGTTGGTATCCTAAGTTCGGAAGTAATAGAGTGTTATTTTACTTCAGGTTTTCATCTATGTCCCCTTGTGTAAGCCAGTTCTTGTCCTCCGAGTCAGCGTGATATGTGTTTCTTGTCTGTGTGTTTCTTGTTGTTGAGCCTCCCTTGTTAGTTTATGTCATGTCGTGTCGTCCTGTTTGCTGTTCTATTTTGAAAACCTTGTGCTTCTTTGTTCAAAGGGTTTAATTTTACTCTTCTCCTGTGATGTCATTTTGTTCATTTAAGTTAGCTGTTTGCCCATGTGTTTCCACTTTCCCCGATCACCTCGTGCCTGTATTTAAGACCTCTGTCGTCCTTTGTTTGCTGTCAGGTCATCTGTGTATTTTACCGTCACGTCTCATCAGAACAGTCATTGTAGTCATCATAGTCGTGATAGTCATCTTAATTGGTTCAGAATTGTCATAGTTTCATAACAGTTTTCATAATTAGTTTCCCAGTTTAGTTGTCGCTCCTGTTCTGTCTTTGCTGGAGTTTTGTTCATGTTTACCAGCCTCAATAAAACCGCTTTCTTTTGGTTGTAGTCTCCACTCCGTCTCCTCCAGTGTCTCAACACTTAATATGAATGTCACAAACTTAATATGAATGCAATTTTTGGAAATGTTACTTCAAATGTTACTTCAAATAATGACTGCATTGTTACATATTTTATTCAGTTTGCAGAGGTCATCTTGGATGATGTGCCAGTAGAGTTCAGTAACTCAGCTTCAAGCATTGCAACCCTGAGACGAGAGACTGGCTTCTTGAGAATACAGTTATCATTACAAATATAAATTAAATGATAAACTACAAACGTTTAGCTTGAACGTGTTTGGAATATTTATATGGTATTGCTATAATCTTATTATTTAGTCATGCAAACAGAGTTAATGATTATTAAAAGTAAATTATTTGTTGTTCAAGATGACCTGACTGACTTGTGCTGTAACCCATTACTGTGGGAACCTCGACGGTGACACTCACTAGCTAAATGCTTATGTTTTAGGTTTCTCTCTTAGTGTCAGCTGAAAAAAGGTGAAAAAAATAAATCGCATAACAAAATGTAATTCACAGACCATGTAAACACTTCACACGACTTACTGTAGTTGTAAGGCATGGTGGGTGGACTGCTTTATGATACGAGTATTTTGCAACCTTTTACATATTTATTTAACCATTTCAACACAATACTTGTGTTTTTTTGTGTAATTCAGATTGGCTGTGACATTTGCCCACGGTGGTGTCACAGGAACTGTGCCAAGCAGCCCGCATGAGCAAAAAAAACCAAAACACATTTGTTTGTGAAGCATGCCGGACCGAGGGTTAGGGTCTCTGGGTTTTGTTCTAGGGTTTGTAATTGCTTTGTGTTTTGTATATAAAATTATTTATTTAGTTGTTTATTCATTCATGCATTTATTTATGTGTGTGTTGCTTTGTGTGTTTCAATAGATATTCCCAATATTAGAGTTCAGCTTTGATTGCAACTGGTTTGATGGATTATTCAATTATTTTGTGTTTCTTAATATGTTAGCATTATGCTTAATGTTGGCAAAGAATTTATATATATATAAATATATGTATGTATGTGTGTATGTATGTGTGTGTGCGTGTGTTTTATTGCATGGTTTGCTGGTGTTTAGCCTCTGCTATACCCCCGTGTCTTTTCTGTTTTTCAGTTTAATTCAATAGCGGGTTTCTTATTTACTTTGATATAATTGTTATTGCTTTTTGTTATGATTTCAATTAAAATGTGCTGTATTGGAATGACATTTTATTCCCCTTGTGTTTTGTCCTTCCCACAAGTTTCACTTCCTGTAGAGTTACTTGGTATTTGTGGTTTGTCTTAAGGCGTTGCACACGACATAATCACCGCCTGAAGTAGGAAGTGTAGAGCACTTCTGTGTCAGAGTCCATCAGGGCTGAGCTGCTTTCAGACGACTCCATCTTGTTGTGGTTGCTGAAGCTGATCATGGTTCTCCTGTGGATGATCCTGTTGGTGCTTCTGCTCTGTGCAGAGGCCGAGAACATGACCCAGGTCAGAGGAGAGCTGGGGACCGATGTCACTCTAACCTGCTCCAATCAGACATCAGACCCATACTGGTACATGGAGATCCACAGTCAGTTCAGAGCATGTATCGGCCGCAGTTTTTCCTCAGTAGACTCTACCTACTGCTCTCCTGGTTTTGAAACCAAATTTTCAATCCTGGGAAACAAACTTGTGATTAAAAACTTGACAGCAGAGGACTGCAGGCTTTACTTCTGTGGCATCAAGAGAGATGGCAGCACTCAGTTTGTGGAGACTTTCAGCCTCGTCTCAGGTTAGTAAAAGTTTTGGGTTTTTTTTGCTGTAATGCTGAAAACTACAGAAGCACAAATATGTCCAAAGCTAAATCTCACACCTGAAGGTTCACATAGTTTGGCTACATACATCTTTCAGCTAAAGGAAGACGTCATTAAATAGAATCAGTGTGTCTGGATAACAACAAATTGTCCATTTTTGACCCGTTAAGGCCAGGATCTTATTTCCTGGGATCATGCTCTGTCTTGTAAACCTGAAAAAAAAATCTTACACAAGAACAACTGTGAGACTAACAAGCATGTCTGAGACTGAAAGACAACATCATGTAGTTCCTAAAAACAAGTGTCTTCCTCGTGTTTTCCTAGTTACATTCTGTGGTTCAGTTTCAGGGATCGAACCAACCTTATAATTAGCAGGTGACCTGCTGAGCTACAGCCACCTCGACTGTTTTAAGTGTCAGATCGGTCTAGACCTTTGAAAATAAACAGGCTTCAAATGTTATGCAGAACTCTGTGTTCTTACAACCAGGTCAATTTTGTTCCTTTAGTCAGTGTCTGAGAGGTCGTCACTGAAACTCAAGGCAGCTTCTTACAGTAACTTTGTACCTTTGTGTAACACACAGCCCGACAATCGTCCACACTTTGAGGCTTCAAAGGAACCAATTTGTTAAAAGGTGTTGATGGCTGGGCCAGTTCACAACTTAATCTCAAACTTTTAAAATGCAGATCACAAACATCTTAAACTAATCATCTGAAAAAGCCTCAGATGTCAGCTCAGTTTGCTTCTTTATGAGTTTCTTCATACACTCATTAATTTCTTTGGCAATCTGTCTCTCTCTCCAGCTGTGTCTGCAACATCTGTCACAGTCACCGCCAGTAACCACCCAGACCAGCAATCTAACAAGAATGCATTGCAGAGTGATCGTGTCGTTTTCATCTCTCTGAGCCTGAATGCTGCACTCGTTCTTGTGGTAATCTGTGAGTCTGTTTCTTTCTCTAAATCTTTGTGGTCTCTCTGCTCTTCTATTAATATCAGCACACCTCCGCAGCGTGCAACATCGTGGTGCATGTAGAGGTGAGGCGTGTAACCATCAGATCGCGTTTCAGAGAAGTAATGAAGCTATTTTTTGAAACATGTTTGAGCTCAAGTTAAAGATCTGCAAAAGATTTAGCTAGACTATTATTGTCATCAGTCATAATCAGTAGTGTCCTTGATGTATGGATGCCGATGTTTTATGTAAAAAAATTAATTAGTGAAAAAATTACAGTAGTATCAGTATTTCACAGCTGCAGCTCTGATGATTAGTACAAACTAATATAAACCACAATCATCTAGAATTGTTCTTTAGTGGTAGTTTTGTGGGGCCTAAATTAAAGACCTGTTGTAATGGAGTGTATCAGAATTTCAGGAGCGGGACCACGCCTCCAAACACACTTCTTCCGGTTCTCATAGGTTCCCCCAGTTCTGCAAGCTGTCATTCTCGTTTACGTCTCCCACCCTCCTTCTTCTTTTCAATTCTTTAACTTCTTCACTTTTATTTATTACATTGGGAACCTGCCAGGCCCGGGAGCCGTCGCCCGTCCCCTTCGAGGTGTTCCCCGAACCGCAGCTCAATTCATGTCCAAGCAATTCACCTGCTTTACCTAGTAAAACGCTGTCAAACCTAAAATGCGGTCGTGGGCCCAGCTAGTGAAATACTTATTATGCTTTTCTTATTGTTCTTAAATGCATGAACACATGTTCATATTAAAGGTGGAGCTGCAGAGATCTCATAAAAATCAAAAAATAAGGTTTAAATGCTTTAATAACAATGAATGAAAGAAGTAATAATGTGTGTGGGGACACTGAGGCCCTGCAGAGCCTGCTGGCTGAGAGAGAGTCAGAGGAAGGAGCTTTTATAGACTTATCAGGTGTCACATTTTGGGGAAGGAGGAGCTAACTGGACTTCCTGAAGGCTGAAAGTTTAACTTTTGAATGTTTTTCTTGTCTTTTATTTAGAGTGTGAGATATAAGCTCATCTTCTTTTAGAGTTTCACCTTCCAAGCAGAGCAGCAGTTTGTTGTTTGTGTAGAAAGAGATCAGTGTTACTGTGAATTAGAGCTCATACTTGTTTCTGATCAGAGTGTAGTTCAGACCTGCAGCAGCTTCCAGTCACAGTTTAAAAACTCAACTTCCTCTCTTTGTGTTCTCCCAGATGTTTCAGCTGTGCTTCTGCTGTGCCAGATGTTGAAAGCTTTCTCTGCACAGTGGAGAAATGTGTTGTATGTGATGAGTACTGATGTGAGTGTGAAGGTGAAGTGACTCCTCTGACGGTCTGTTGGCAGGTCTGAGTTGTGTATCATTGTCTCTGAAGAGGAGAATCAGCAAATATCAGGCAAACCTCCCTCCAGCTGGGACCAGTGAGAGGCTGGAGGCTCCACAGGTAACTCAAAGTGTACAGGTGACCCTGCAGCTCATGCTCATTGTTCTCCTTCAGTGCTACTTTGTCCTGTACTCAGTGCTGCTGTTGTGTTTCAGTACGAGGAGATCCAGTTCCCCCCTCTGTCTGCTGCTCCTGCTACAGAGTGCATTTACTACAAACTGAAGGTTCCTCAGCTGTCACTGCCTCAAAGCTGAAGCACACCTGGACAGGTGGATGATACCTGGTGGATTCAGATTTTGTGGACAGAGGTCAGCCTGATGTCTCAGGACTTTCTGCTCCTCTGCTTGTGGGAGGATTTCTTTCTTCCTGTCGCAAAAATCGACAAACTTGCCAAACATCAGAAATGCAGTGAGATTAATTTCAGTCAGAAACAATCTGCTCTGCTTCTGAGCTGCGAGAGACCCAAAGATGTGACAACCTTTAGCCAAACCTGCTTTAATGTGGTTTAGGATTTAAGGTGGATATGCCAGAATTCAAAGCTGCTGTTAAAGCCTTTAAATATTTATTTTTTCTGTCTCTGTTTGCATCTGTTTAACAGGTTTTTTTTATCTGTCTGGTTGTTTATGCTATTCTGAACACATTCAAAGCTTAAGTAAGTCAAGTTTATTTAAAGATTGGCTTTAACAGGCATCATGAAACAGCAAGCTGGAAAAAAGTAAAAATTATGAAAATATCTATAAAATATAATTTAAAAAACTGAGCTAATTGCACCAAACAAACGAAACTGCATGTTCAGAATAGAAAAAAACTGAACTCAAAAACAATCATAACAAAAGAGTCCCAGCTCCAAAGCCTCTGTCCCCCCATTTAGTCTGTGAGGGGCGATTAATCCATTTTGAGCCTGGTACTGAAGACTGCAAGCAGCTGAGTGTTTAACAAGAAGTTGAGATGAACGGCCTGGAGATCATTCATTTAGGGCTCTTTATGTAAGTGTGGGAATTGTAAAACCAATTAAAAAAAAGTTAAGTTTTACATTTCTACCCTCACAAGCTCCAGGTGGTAACCAAGAGATTGACAAGACCCAAATAGGCTTCCTCCAGAGGGTGTCAGGGTTTCCCTTCAAGATACAGTCAGTGAATGACTCGGAGTAGAGATGCTGCTCCTCCACATTGCACTGAGCTGTCTGAGGTAGTTTGAGCATCTAACAAGGATTGCTCCTGGACACCTTCGAGGTGTGCTGAGGCTCCTGAACCCAAAAGAGCTAGGTGGCCAGGAGAGGTGGGAGGTCTGAGCATCTCTGCTTGTGTTATTTTTAGAGTATTGTTAACAATAGATTGACTTTGAGGTCTTTGCAAATCATTGCATCCTGTTGTTATTTACATTTTTCACTTTCATGGCTGAGCAGCCGGTGTGTTTAGGTCCACACTGCAAACACACCAGCTGCTCAGCCGTGACAGACCCAGCTTCCAAACCTTTTTCAGAATGGTGCTTTGTTTGCTTCAGAACATTTAAAATACATTTCTACATATGTGTGGCATTATTCATTTGATCTGTGAAACTACACTGTTGAGGAATGAACATGTATTCCAGTAACTGTGAAGATTTTTTGTTTGATTGACGCGTTCGTCTTCAGTTTAGGCATTCAGAAGTTGTAGCCTCAAGTGGAAGTTCCCTCCAGTGTTAGAAGTGTTTTAAAACAACACTGTGACTGTCAGGTTGCTTTTCCTTTGTTTTTCTTACATTCAGTGTTTTCTTGTTTTGGAGTAGAAAGTGTGCTTTAATGTACTTTAATTACATGTACTGTCAAGTTTAGTGTTAACACATTAAACGTAACAACACCAATGAAGAGAAACCAAATCTGTTTGGTGTTGGGGGTTTTTTCAAATAGTTTCATAAAGTTCTGCTTCTTGGGGGCTGTGTGGGTGTTTGTTGGTCAGACTTGACTTAAAAACGAATCAGAACTTTAATCACACTTTCTGAAAACGACCACAGGTGATAAACTGCAAAAAAACGTTTTCATTGTTGCTCCTCTGTAGAAAACCAATTTCCTGTTTTCAGATATTATGACTACGTTAATCCCTTCCCACCTCCCACCAGTGCAAAACGCACAAGAAACCCCTAGTATCTGCTGAGTGGAACAACCAGAGGTGTCCTTGTTCACCTATATGAGAAGAGATGAGGCGAAAACATGCAGGTGGTTTGTTCAGATGCAACTTTGCAAACCTACACCCTACTGCTGTGCTCCTTTTAGAGAGCAGAGACTTTCTCCTTGCTACGCTTCCAAGATAAAAAAAATATATAAATAATGCGGATATAAATAAATAATAATAATAAAGGAAATTCTGCAGTCTGTGAACCGTTAATTATTTTCTAATCCTTCCAAATAAACCATGTTTGCTGAGTCTCTCTACTGTGATAACTTTAACATTTAACATGTTTAGTTATTTATCATATTGAGACTATTTATCCACTTTGTTACACATTCCTATGCAGAGAGAAACATCTATTATTAAGCTATGAGTGGGTTAGCTTACTAACTGTTTCCCTCGTCTTTATTCTCTCTCCTCTACATTTTCCCTCCATTCACTCTCCTACAGCTGGGCCTCCTCCACATCCAGACAAAAGAGATGAGGCTGATCTTGACTTTTCCTCTTTGGCTGCACATGCTATGGTTTTCAGTAATCCCAGTGGGATGAAATGTTGTTGGAACTCTTGAAGTCAAAGGGATCTCCTGTCTCTAGTAAGTTAGAGGCTGTTCCACCCCTTCCCTACAGATTTTGGACTAATGGCTTGGCCCCTAAAACGAAAATGCTCTTTTCCCCAGGTTTACCTGGGCTGGTGGCGTGAATTATGCATGAGTCAAGCCAGTGGCTTAAAATTTGCAGGTCTGCGCCCTCATTTCTTCCATGGGTATTTAATTTAGTTCTTGGTGCACTTTAGCATCCCCCCTTTGAGGTATCAACGATGGTGATATGAAATGATTTTCTTTCAAAACTGGGAAACTTCAGTTTTGAGAGATTGGTTGGCCACTTCATGGGCTTTACAGAGGAGTGCTTCCCTCTCAGCCATTTGTTCAGCTGCGATGTGGTTGTCTGTGTCCATGTTTTCCAGATTCTACCATCTTAATGTGGGAGCCACTCCATCCTTTGGGGAGCAGGGGCTGTGTGTGTCTAGGCAGTATATCATATATTTCAATCATATTTAGCGGATGGCACTGAGTCTGTACAACTGGATTGCCTTGTACTGAGTGTTAAACACCTTCCAATGGTGTGTGAGGAAATTAGCTTGTATGCCGATGACACAGTCTTCTTAACGTGTGATGGTGAATAAGTAGCCAGGAAACTCATATTGTAGAAAAGGTTTCATCTTGGCTTATCCTTGATTCACACACATACAAGAGGACATCAGCACAGGTCTTTCCAAAACATCCATGTAAACAATTATAAAATAAACTATGTTGATCAAGTTAAATATTTAAGTGCTGCTTTAGATCTTATGCTGAACTTCAAGAGACACATTAAAAAGATGGGTAATACACTTAAATGTAATAGTTACCTTTCTGCAATTTCGTCATTGACTTCACTAAGAAAGACTATTCATGTGCCTGAATACTATCATATTCTTTTATATAAACTATTTCTATCTCCTGCTGGTCCCAGGTGAGTACTACAACATTAAAATCTAACAAAAAGTCTTTACGATCAAGCTTCAAAAGTCCTAGATAGGAAACGAATATATTTTCCTCTTTAGTAAATTTAATATTTTAAACTTTGAGAGTTTAATTTGCTTTTCTGATGTTCAACTTTGTTCAAAAATTGTTAAAAATTACACCCCCACCTCACAAAAATGTTGTTCAGCTTTGCTAAGAACAAACACCCAGAGGTAATTGCTGGTTGGTGCCCAGTGGTATTATTTGGTCATGTTGTTAGGCTATCTAAGCACCCTCACTTGCTTACCTGTTGCCGTACACATCCATGTCTCAGGTCACCTGACTTCCCTAGCTTTCACTGGTAAGAGTCACATACCTGGTGCTCCTTGGTCTTAATTGGCTATATTGATTGATGCTAGTCGTGCTTTGTATGGATCACCTGCAGATTATTTTCTTAGAAGCCTTCCCTCCATCGATTATTTGGACATTGTTATTTTGCTCCCCATGTGAACAGGTACAGAGGCTGTAGCTACAGAACGCTCCTACTGGCCGATAACTCTGAGAATTGAGCACTTGGTATGTAACTGTGGCTTGTCATGATCTTTGCATTGCTTCTGCTACCGTCTTTTTCACTGTTAATTAGGGCTGAAACAAATGATTATTTTGATAGTCGACTAGTCACCGATTATTCTTGCAATTAGTCGACTTATCAGATCCATTGGCCATAAAATGTACAGCTTATTGCACCAGCATGCATGTGCTCATATATAACTATCATTAGCTTAGTGTTTAAGGTAACTAAAAATAAAGACAAGATGATAGTTTATTAAACTTTGAATGAAATTTGCAGATTGTCTCAGTGGAGTTGAATAAACTCAGCCGTCTGCTCCTTGCTATCTAAAATATTACAGGACACTGGAGTAAGTTCTCAACCATCTCACACTTCTGTTTAATCCGTTTTCTGTTTGACATTTACTCAGCTGTGTGAAAACTAAAACTTTAATCTCAGTCAACCTGATTTACTCAGGAACAAATAAATCACTGAAAAAAGCCAAGCAATAATTTTTTTTTATTAAAGTTATCTAAGTGACTTAGATATCATGTTTAACCTGAGTAGCGAAAGACCGCGGGGATCTGATAACGATATGCTGGGAGTTCACCGTTCTCACCGGCTCTAGTGAGCCTTGAACCCCGGCTAACTATCGAGCTGGTGGGTAACAGACGTCTCCAAAAACGTCTACTTTTCACTTTTACTTGAGTAATGATATTTTAAAGTAATGCTACTCTTACTTGAGTACAATTTTTGGATACTCAACCCACCTCTGATCGTCGACTATTGAATTAGTCGTCGATGTAATCGTGTCCAGTCGACTAATCGTGGCAGGCCTAGTGTTAATGTTAATTTTAATTTGCATTACTGGAAATCTGGGCCTCGGTGTACACAATTTCAAATCTATGCATACGCTCACTTAAATCTTTTCAGTCATTTAAGTCAATAAAAGCCCGAAATTACCATGATGTTCATGCTGAAGATGTGTTTCTTTGCTGTGAAACACATGTCTGTGTAGACACTTCTGCATTTCATAAGGGTATGCTATACTAAACAGGGTCAAAAGTTTTATGTTTCTATTATACTAGCTGGTAGTGCATGGTGATGCATTACCAGCTAAGCCAAAATGATTGAAGATGTGACTAATTTTAGACTTCTCAGTTGTTGGAGCCCGGGTTCTTTTCTACAGTGGTTCCTTTATTTATGATGACTTTATTTGCTGTAGGAGGGTATTTAATACTGATTGTGCTGTGGTCAGGCGGTGGGAGTAAAAAGCTCATCTCTGGATAAATATGTTTTCACTTAAGCTTTCACACTCTCATGTTAGCTTAGAGTCAGGATTTATTTTAAATCAAATTATGAAAAATATCAACAACCAGTTAAAGAGCAGTGTAGTGTCATCTGTGCATAAACTGACTGCATGTATACAACAACATTATAACAATAAAATTATGAGCTCAAATAAATCGTTCTCTATTGCTAAGATGAAAAGGTTTTATTTTTCCAGAGAGCGATTTCTTCAGTTAAACTGTGAAGGAAAGTGCTTTGATGTTTCGATGAGAGCAACATTGTGGTCAAGTGGTGGGAGGATGAACTGCCTGTTCTGTTGACAAAAATAAAATCACCTAAAAGAAAATTAACATGTAAGCCCTCACAGACTTCAAGCATTCCAGCAGTTGTGTGATATTTTTGCTGAGACGGAAAGACTGCATGTTTTTACAGCATTATATTCTACTTTCCATATACAAAGGCTGTGCAGAGATAATGGATATATCGGGTAAAGGATGCAATGTTAAAAATGCGTGTTTCATTTATTGTATCCTTGTTAAAACCCAAATATCAACAGCATTGTCATCTGCATATAAACCGAGTCCATGAGTTTGGCATTATTACACGTTTACTGCAAACTGGATGGAAAAAGAAAACATCACAGCAGCAAAGATGGAGAGGTTTTCATGTGACGAACAGCAGACATTGTTGTGCCACCTTTGACCTGAACTGTATGAGTGTGAGTTACAAAAGCTGCGGTGTGGTCAGGTGATAGACGGTTTAATCGTTTTTTCAGCCTTTGACTGCAGTAATGCTTTTGTGTTCTTATTTCAGAGAGCTGTGAATCAACACTGTGGTCACACTGATGAAAATATACAATGACTTCAACATCATAGAATAAAGCTGCAGAGCACTTTGTTTTCACAGCATTTCTTTGACTAAAGCTGATAAAAATCTTCTTAAAATGATCTGTTTTTTTAAACTTATCACATTTAAATGTAACTATTTGAAATATGCAAATGCAGCTCTAAAAATGAGTATACAGCATAAACACAGTGCACCATGAAGGACTTTAAAAGTAATTTTGTGCAAGTGAAATATTTACTGAAATGCTCAAACAGGATCCTAAAGGGAGTTTTACTTGGCATGCTAGTAGAAGTATTAATAATAGTGATACTGATAACGGTAATAATATTAAAACATTTAAAAAATCGTTTTAGTAAAATAAGGAGATGGTTCTTCTAATACTATCATTTGATTGTGAAGCGTTCCAACCAGGAAAAGCAGCATTTCATAGATAGACTATGATAATCACTGAGTGCTAAAAGTCAGCAAACATCTTTGTGAGTGAACTGAGGGTCGTTTTTTTATACACAGTTGGCATTTAAAAAAAGAAAAAAAAAAACATCTGACAGAGAGCCGAGTGTGACTTCACAAGAAACATTGTGAAACCACATCCTCTTTCCCCCTCAGCCCTGAAGGAGGCTACTGACAGATGCAATCTGTTCTAAACTGGTTAGCGTTGGCACTGAACTCATTTAATCTTCATTTTTAATCTGTATGTGGTCATGTTTTTTACTAAATTCTAGGTTTGGTTTTGTTGTTTTGGGGGTTTCTTTAGTGTAATTAATTCAAAGTGGCTGAAAATTTAAAGCCAAATACTCTTCACTTTGTTTTTTTCATGCATGAATCAGCAGGTGTCATCGCTGACATGAGGTGAGAAAACTTGCGTCTGCTTTTTAACCCAGAGGTTAGAGATGTCATCATGCAACTGAATCCTCCTAAATCCTCAGATGGAGACTTAGTTTTGCCTGTACAGCCTTGGTGCAATTACACGGGCAGACTGTCATATGTTGTCTAACTAAATACACACACTACTTTTATTGCCCAATGTCTCATTTTCATCAATTTAATCACCTCCTTAACTGAAGTTTCTAGGTGGGGATTGGGGTTGTCTAGTAACAGTCTGAGCTTTTTATAAACATAAACCAAGAGTCCATTATACAGTACGTAGAAAACTATTCATTCACCTTGGAATGAATAGTTTTTTTAACATTAGTACACTAATTTAAAGTTGTCTGTGGGCCCCTTCAAAGATGAGGAGGCGGACGGTTCTCTCTCTCTTCAAAAACTGTAAAACTGGACCCAACACACTGTCACGTTTGTGACTTTTATTGCCACTTCTCACAGGTAGTGTCTCTCCATTCACAGCTGGTCTCAGCACAGACACCTCCTGCTCCAGTCTCCGTCTCCGGCTTCACTATATGAAAAGGGACGCCTCATTAACCAGATCGTCACCTGGCCTCACCTCTCTCCCTGGCACTGACCCCCTGAGCACCACAGTTACTGCATGAGACATAATCTGATTGCAGTAAGGCATAACACCCAACACTGCTAAAATCTGATGTCACTTTGACAAAATCATCCATGTACACATGTTACTTCCCGCTTTTATTTTACCAACTGTAACCAAAAATTCTGCATCCCTAACTCTGAGCACACCCAGGTTGGAAATATTTGAAGTAATTCATTTGATCTCTTTTTTACTTTATTAACAAATGCAGAGACAAATTCTTTAACCTTAGCCTAAAAATATGAAAACTGTGAAACACATCTAGTAGTTGCCAATTTGATGCTTCACGTAACAATTCCCACAAACAACCTGACTGAATGCTAAGAGCAGCAGGACTTCGTGGAACTTTTAAGGAAAACTTATTTTTCTTACTTATGTAGCTCAAACCACCAATTTAACCGTAAGCAAAAAAGGGGCTTGAAAGCTCAGTAAAAACTAGCACTGAACTTAACTGTCCTAAGACTTCAGCTGGATCAGGGTAGTCAACAGTTCACAGTGTGTCCATGTAACTTGTTGGAAGGAGTTGGCTAATGCTAACATGGTGCCACAAGCTAAAGAGGCTCTTGGAAAGCAAACCTCCACTACTAACTAGAGATGGCACGATACCACTTTTTTATGTCCGATATCATAAATTTGGATATCTGCCGATACCGATATGAATCCGATATAGTGTTTTTTTATTTATATCTTGCTGCATTTTGTAAAAGTTCATACTCAAGTTTAAAACAACAACTACACTAAAGCTATTACTTTAAAGAGTAAAGAGTACTTAGCGTAAATATTAAGCAACCTAAATAATAGTGTCACGGTCCGGGGCAGCGGCCGTGTGGAGAGTGGAAGGAGGACCCAAAACGCAGCACTTATTCAGGTGTGA
>NW_005187740.1:247891-266377 GCF_000239375.1 Pundamilia nyererei | reverse complement strand
CCCCCCCGATTCAAACAAGGACACTTGTCTATGCTTTCTGTCCAACATTCACACACAGAGTTACTAGGGGTTAGTATCTTGCCCAAGGATGTTTGAGTGGAGCAGCCAGGGATTGAGTCACCAACCTTTAGCAGATGAGCTGCTTTAAACTCCTGACCTACAAAAACAAAAACAAACAAGCATTTAAAGTAAAATGATTTTATTTATTTATTTTTAAGTTTTAACCCTGGATGACGTTTCAGGACTTTTGGCTCGTTACAGTCCTGTAATATACTGCAACACTCTGTGAATCCACTTGGGGGCGCTGTGGTTTTACAAAAGAAGGTGTGCAGCTCAACTGAACAGAGTTCCAATAGCACAAGCAGAGTGTTTTTAGAAGTGTTTGCAGTAAAAATGTTGAACTAAAAGTAGTACTAGCATCGAAAGGAGAAGTGCATATAGTGAGTTTAATAAGTACTGCAGCTATAGCAGTAGTAGAAGTAGTTTTTAGATGGCAGATGCAACACTAGTCTTTCTGGTCACACAGTATTACTCCAATCACCCAGGAGTACCAGCATTAAGCGCATGTACTTTAGAGATTTAGAGAGTCGTAGTAAACGTTGTAGTATTATCACTCAGTGTTGGAGCAGCTGTGGTACTCACACCAGCTTCAGGGGAGTTCCTGATGGTGTTGGGTTTTTTCTGAAACAGCAAACAACGGCAAAAATGCAAATAAACAAAACAGCTCTAAGTTATATTAAAACAAAGTAAACAGAAATGTGAAGTGTTTCACTGAGTATAGATCTGAA
Source organism: Pundamilia nyererei (assembly GCF_000239375.1). Taxonomy (NCBI): domain Eukaryota; kingdom Metazoa; phylum Chordata; class Actinopteri; order Cichliformes; family Cichlidae; genus Pundamilia; species Pundamilia nyererei. Next base: position 265,589 of record NW_005187740.1, on the reverse strand, counting down.
TGAAGCCAGAGTCCTTGCACCACGATAAGAACGGAAGTAAAGGTGTGAGGCTGTCAAAATAAAAGCACTGTTTCTTTTGCGTGTTCATGATAAACTGGGCGTTCTTTTTTTTTCTTGAAATAGGCTCTTCCTTGAATGTTGTGTAATAATAATTTCTCATGTTAAAGACCTTGGGGTAATGTGATATCCCGACAGAGCACTTCACTCAGACTGCTGGCTTACTTCAGGTTCCTGAATTTCTAAGAGTAAAGCTTCTTCAGCTCTCAGCTGTCTTGTAGAACCAGCTCACAGTTTGACACTGTCTGCATTAAAGATTGGATTAGGAAAGGTTAGGCTGAATCACACGATACTGATCCTGGCTCTCATTCAGGTTTCTTCCTGTTAAAAAGGATTTCATTCTCCCCACTTTTGCCTAGTGCTGTTCAAAGGGAGTCATCTAATTGTTGGGTTTTTTTTCTCTGATATTGCAGTATAAAGCATACTGTGGTTTAAATTGGTTCTCTATAAATAAAACTGAATTAAATTAGCAGATCATAGATCCATCAGTGGTTTTTGATATAGACGAAATGGGCGGTTGCCCAGAGCGGCATCGTGGTGGGGGCGGCATCATGGCATTGGCAAAAAAAAGTTGGTCGCACCCATGCTGCCCCCACATCATGCCAGCGCATTTTGGTGATTGAATGGGCAACGATCAGTTTTCTATTGCCAATTTGCTGGGAGAAAAGGCGCCCTCCATTTGTAAGGTGCGCCTGCTGCTTGCCACACAGTGAGGAGAGGAGCGGGCGGTGGGGGTTTCTCTGGCTGACATCTATAGCCAGCGTGCAAAATAAAACAAAATAAAACCCAACCAACAAACTAGGGTTGTTAATGCAGTTATCAACTGATTAGTGCGATTAAAAATTTTAACGCAATTAATCCATTTGGAGCACAGAATCACTCAAAATCCCTGAAATGTCTCTGTCAACGCATTTTGGGCAGTTTGTCCATTCTGCACTCCAGATGGGTTGATTGCGTTAAAAATTTTAATTGCATAATTAATTGTGATGAAGGCGTTATCGCGTTAACGTTGACAACCCTACAACAAACACAAAAACTGAAGACATTATGATGTTGACTTATAATTTACACCGATGTGTTTTCTAAATTCTTTCACACACATAGACATGAAAAGTGAGCACGAGGGCCCTCGGTGCGCCTGCTTGCTGCTGCTGCTGGGCTGAAGTCTCACACAAAACCTGTCGAAAGGGGAGAGGCTGCTTCCAAATAGTGCACACTTCATTCACAATGTTGTCAATCCAAGCCCATTATGTATTAATTATTTTTCCTGGGTTTTGTGAAATCCCAGAAAAAAATATACATGGTGTAGATCTATTAGTCTCTTAGTTTATGTTGTGGGGTCGACTGTTGACACTGGAGTGCAAAATTACTGATGGAAAATGGACAAGAAAAGGTCAAAGCCATTGGGTCATCAGTATAGAAAAAAAAGAGAAAAGAAGAGGAGAAACAAGCAAAAGATTACTTTTTATCTTAGGGTTAGGGTTAGATTATCTTTCTAATGAATCATATTTCATAACTTGAAATGCACATATAAATTGTCAATTTTAAAATCCTATGCACAAGTTTTGCAAACAACAAAGTTATTTGCATCCATTTACCTTTTACCTTGATTTTTAAAATAACCATTCAGTTTTACAGAACAATCAGCTGTTCTACATTCAACAAAATGCCACACAAATTATTTGTGCCACTCCAAAAAAAACTTTTTGTCCACTATAAAGGAGAATATCACAGCCTGATACCTGCAGGTCTGACAGCAGCAGGTGTATCACTCCTGTTTCTACCAGCAGTCGCCTCATTGTTCTGACACACAACACAAAACTATCCACAACACTACACACTAACTACACAAGATAACACATTAACTACACACTCAAAACACGCTAAACGTCACAAATCTCTCACATCTCAAAACTCGCTCTCTCTCTCTTTTTCTGCTGTCTTTCTTTTCTCTCTCTCTCTCTCTCTCTCTCTCTCTCTCTCTCTCTCTGTCTCGCCATCACTCCTAAAACTTCCCCCTCCTCCTAAACAACCAAATGTCATGTTGCCATATCATTTTTTGATTGGTCGACATTGTACATTTTTCCACCAACACGAAAGATCAGTTTTTGTTTTGCTTTGTTTTGAGTTTTTTGCTCATAAGCAGAGAGTGCTTGCTGCGCTGTCCTTGGACTGTAAACGTGACAAAACTATTGAGGAAAAAACTTTGGGTATATATTGTTTATCACGACTCTGGTTTTACGTGGCCTATCAACACAATTTAAAAACTGGTATATGTCACCTTGTTGCTTTGTCTTTAAGTGGTCATGTGATTGGCTTACCATGACTACTTTATTCTTCCTCAGTCAAACAGCAGCACTCATGCGATTGTTTTGCCCCCTCAGCTCCAGGTGTTGTGCCAGAAAGTGATCATGATTACCGTCCCCCGGAGCGCGCACAGCTGCCTAAAGCTGTAGCACCCAGATTACTTACGTAGACAGCTTCCGTGCAACTGATATAAAGTGCGGTAAGCTGAAGACAGCTTCAACCGTCTGTTTGTTTAAAAATAGTAACGCGACCGCATTTTCTTGTTAGTAACTGTAACAGCGTTGTAACAATAGGAATAGTAATTATTTAGATTACTTGTTACTGAAAAAAGTAACGCCATTAGTAACGCTGTTATTTGTAACGCCGTTATTCCCATCACTGTTAGCCACTTGGCTATGATAGTAAACAGTAGACACTGGGGGCCAGAGGGAGTGTTTGCCTGGGGCACCAAACAGGCCAGGACCGCCCCTGCATAGATAGATACATCAGTGCAACGTATCCACAGTAACTTAACCCTTTAAGACCTACCATAGAACCAAGTCCGCCAGAGCTTATATTATATTTTTACATGCTGTGGAGCCATTTTTGGGAGCATTTCAAGTTGCTATACATCAATACAACCATTATAGCCCAGATTTTAATAATATGTATTCATTAAGTGCATAGTAATTACATAAATTGCAAAAAAGTGCAATAAACTACAAAAAAATTGGAAATCGTTTTTGATTTTTTAACATATATTTGTAGTTAGAGAAATTTAAGAGGCTTATCCCTCAAAACTGTAAATACAAGAAAGTTGCACAAAATAGTTTCCCACCACAGGAAATTTATTTTGAGTGTCTTCATAGTTTTATTTTTGAAATACACCAATTTTTTACACTGCAGGAAAAACGAAAATAAATATTATAGTGCAAATTTGCAAAAAAGCAGCATATGCATCAAAATAAACTATTTCCAGCAGAGCAATACGAGTCCTAAGCATCCCAGAAACGACACAGAAAGTCATAAAGTCAAAGATAACTTTTAAAAAGAGCAGTATAGGCCCTGAGGCCCTGATCGCAAAAAAGACTACATTTCGTAGATTTCGTAGATTTCGTATATTGTGTGATCACAATAAGCGGTATTTTCATTATTAGACTGGTTCTTTGTTGCCTTATGACCCAGCTTACATTTTCTTAACCATTTCAATTTCAGTTCACAGAAGGGTGGGAGTCCATACCAGCTGTCACAGAATGTTTTTCTTAGATAGATTTGTGCCTGCAGTAATACCACAACTGCAGATGGTACTAAACAAACACAAGAAAACTGAATAGTGAATCCAACCTTCAGCAGAGATGTTCCCAGGATATTTAAAAGAGGCAGGAGAGGACCAGCAATAACTCAGGGGCTTCACGGGAAAATCAGAAACGTCACTGAGAAATTAAAAATAAAAGAGAAATTAAAAATAATAATAATTAAAAACCAACACAAACCAGCTGATTTTCTTTTTATTCATCGAATTATGATCAGTTCAACTGGCACACCTCCCGCTTTTCAAAGCTTTAACTGAAGCTAACAAAATACACTTTGGTTCAACAGTAAAATTCTATCTTTAGTTTGATGTTTAAAACTTAAAAAAAAAATAAAATAAAAGTCAAGTGGACCAAACCCCTGTAAGCCATTAGGCAAAGGAAAGTGGGATAGTGGACTGTTTGAAATCAATCAATGGAAGAACTTTCACTGCATATTATGTAACATCCTAAAGTTATATTTACAATGTGCACTGAGGAGGGAAACACAGGTTTTATCTAGAAAGGATCTGCAGGGCCATATATATATCAGAAAGTGATACAGGTGAATCTGTTTTTAACTCTTCTGCTTCAGCCTGCTAAAAGCAGAACACTGGATCACATCAGGTGCAGGGTTTCAAACCACTCCTTTAAACTCAGAACACTCTTGTTTGTCATCTAGTTTCTCGTCTGAAATGTTGTTTACTTTTGTTGCTTGTGGGGTTTATTACCTTTGATTTTAATCAAGTGTTTAAAAATAAGTTTCACTCTTCTGTGGATGGTTCTCCTTGTTATTGGCTTCTCTTCTGATCACCTCATCAAATTTCAGTCAGGCTTAAGGCTTTAATATTTTTTTTGGCATTTTCACTCCTCTATTATTTTTCTTTTAGTTTGTTTTTATTGATCATGCTTAGTCTTATTTATTGTATTTATATGTTTATGCCTCTCTGTTCAGTTTGTGATACATATGGAATAGAAAGTGCCTTATGGATAGCACATATTTGAGAGTCCTGTGCTGGATTTTTTTTAAAGAATTGTAATAATTAATATGCTAAAGTTTTTATATTTAGGTTGCAGTGGCTTTTATTTGTTGTTGTTGTTGTTGTTGTTGTTGTTGTTGTTGTTGTTGTTGTTGTTGTTGTTGTTGTTTCATCCACAGCAATCAAATAAAAAATACTGCCTCATGAATAAACACCTTTTCCCACCTCGGTTACTTCCACATGAAAATGACACAAACGACACGGTTTGGTTTTATTTTGGAATCTCCCACCGGAACCGAAATTTGTTAATTGACTGGAATTTGACAGTGGAGCGCGAGCGCGGCGGAGAAAGACGTAGAGAAAGAGAAAAAAAAGAAAGAGAGGGAGTCCGTGCTCGCGTGGAGGAAAACAGAAAAGACAGCGGCGGGTGGAGAGGAGGAGGAGGAGGAGGTGGAGGAAGAGCGGGATAAACCCAGCAGACGCACGGACGACGGGACGGCAAAGAAAGAAAAGAAAGGTGGAATAACCTGCGAGCCGCGCGCGAGCCGCCCGGAGGGATATTTTTCTCCTTTTTTTGTTTGTTTGTTTTTTTGTTTTTTGTTTTGGGGCTCAAAGTGTTTGGATCTGATCTGCTTCTGTCGCTCCCAGCCGGGACTCCGCGGAGGGACACACAAACACACACACACACATACGCACTCAGGGCTCAGTCCGGTGCCGGACGGCACGTGTGCAAGACGGTGGGTGCGTGCCCAGGTGTGCGCGGTTGTCTGTGTGTTTGTGAGTGTGTGTACGTGTCTGCTGTTCTGGGTTAAATTTGGCGTTTTTCCAGCGGAGTTCTGCGCAGCACGGGACACCTTGTTTGTGACCTGTGCGTGCGCGGGCGCACACGACGCGCTCGTGCTCTTTGTAATGACTTTGGAGCGTTTTTTTTAATCTTCTTTTATTTTTAATTTAATTCTGGGAGGAAACCGAATCCCGCTGAGTGTGTGACAGCGTGTCCATAAGCGTGCACGTGCGCGCACACGACCCCGTCCTGCGCCCGCACGCGGCGGATCGATGAGGAGGATGGATTTGTGGATTTATTTACCTTGATGTTTTTTTTTGTTTTGTTTTAATCTCACCTGCTTGGAGCGGATGGATGTTCAGTCGGAAGTAAGAAAAAACTGGATTTTACAGCTCAGGAGAAGAGCACGGTAAGTTTTAGAGTTATCTTTGAAATAAAATAGAGCTAAGTTTACATTTAAACTCTTCTGTTAATCCTCTAATGTTCCACTGATGATTAACATGTCTGTATATAACTTTGCACCAATAAACAGACACTGACGTCTTCATATTATCCTGCTTTTAATTCACTTTAAAACACTAAATTATTCCTGAGACTGAAGAAAATATTCTTTACATTGCTGATATAATTTTTTCCTGCAGTTTGAGAATTTTCCTGCTCATCTCCGACATTTTTTTTATGACTTTTATTGCACTTTTTGTCACATTCACAAGCGCAGAGAGCGCTATCTACTGACCTAGTGCGTTTGTGTTTTATTTCAGGACAGCTTTTAGAGTTTTCTAAATGTAAGAATTTGCTGCTTTTCTTGTGACCTTGTTATAACTTGTTATAACCTTTTCAGAGCGTTCCACATTAAAGTTTCTCATGAAATCACTTGTGTGATACCATCATTGGAGATGTGTGCCGTCCATGTTTTTGTGTCACATAACAATGCTGTTCATTTCATTGCCTCTCATTGTTGTAGTTTCGTTGTTACTTTTGGAACATGTTCAGTAAACCTATGCTGCAGGTACGTCGTAACATACCTTCGCCCTAACCTGACATGCACCTCCCCAGAAATGTAGATACACATTGTGCGGAGACAGTTGCCTGCCGTTGTTTCCTCGTACACTTCCAGCTACTTCTTCTTCTGCTGTCATTTTTCAAATTGAGTGAAGAGAATGGATCAACTAGAAAAGTGAAAGTTCACGACCAGCCTTGTGTTTTAGCACCTAAATTGCAGAGCAGCACTTGCTCACCACCACAACTATAAATGCTCGCAATAGCAAGGTCGTTAGCCATGTGGGAAGGATACACCTGGGCTCTATGCAGAAGTAAAAGTCCTACATAATGGGGAAATTATGGTTCAGCGTTGGAAGCTCGTTGACAGCCTGAGTGCAGACACAAACTGGCAGTCTACTGGCCAAAAGCTTCTGCTGTCAGGTGGGGTCAGCATCAAAAATATGATGCCACAGGTCTGTGGACGACTCTTGCTTGTGCATCAGCCAGCGACAGAGAACTACAGTGTGTTCTCTGTGTTAAAAACAATGAAATTTGTGCGTTCTCCTCCTACATTCTTTTGATATTTGATGGGGTTTTTGGGGGGTTTTGTTGGCAGTTCTTCTGTTCTTAGTGAACTCCGGTGTCACCTCCCTTCCTTGTTCTGGACCACTTCAGCATTCGCACAACCTGCAGTGTCATCCATGTCAAGCAGTTTTGATTTTGGTAAGAGTGCACAGGAGCACAACCCGGGAATACTCGAGTGCGGCTGTTTCACACTTTAGTTCTGGCGCAGCTGCTGATCACTGCGGCAAAGCTTGCAATTACATCTGACGCACTCCTCATCATGAATCCCAGGTATGTACCTCTGAAGTCATACCTTTGGTTTGTCCTCTGTATGGCATTGAGTCTCATCAGGAGCCTTTCAAAAGTGGAGAGTCTGCAAAGCGGCTTTTGTATTGGAATTTAACCAGATTATCTGACGCTGCTACTCTCTGTAAATAAAAAGTAGACCTTTCACTGTTTTAAGCGACATGGAGTGGAGAGCATGCACATATTGTGGCAAACTATTTTTATCCCAGGTAAAATTAACACCTTTGCTGCACAAAGCAAAAGAGGGCGAACACAGGACCAGCACAAAGAATCCAGTCAATTTCCAGAATAAAAGAACATATGTGCACTGCTTACGATGCGTTCTTGATATAATTGATGTAAAGGACAGAACGAAACCTCATCCACACCCAGTCTACTTTCTGGGTTACTCATGCCAGCCACCAGGCTTAAGCAGGGGTTAGACCAGGGCTGAGCAACTCCAGGTTTTAGATGTGTCCTTGAACCAACACAGCTGATTTAAATGGCTAAATTAGCTCCTCAACATGTCCTGAAGTTCTCCAGAGGCCTGGTAAGGAACTGATCATGTAATTCAGGTGTGCTGACCCAGGCCTGGAATTGCCCACCCCTGGGTTAGACTCAGTTAAAGACCTGCATGTGGACACCTGCAGACACCACAAAACATTCTTTGAGGTCCCGACGGACACGCGCAGAAGGTGGACTTCAGTACAGAGACTCTGAGAATGAGTTTATACTCTAAAAAAATTGTACACACAAGGTCTGCAAAGAACCTTGTGCTCATAGCTGGACTGGCCATCGGGCATACCGGGCATTTGCCCGGGGGGCCGATGGTGATTTTTTGTTTTTATGGGCCGATGTTTTTTTAGGTTTTTTTACGTAATGGTATAAACAGTGAAAGGCAGTGGATTGGCCAGATGCTGGCAGATGTGTAAAAGTAACTCAGTTGCTTCATGGTGGCTATGCCAGAGCTTCCACAGATTCAGTAACATTAGCAAGTGGCTGGTCTCCACCACTTGGAAAGGTGGGAAAGGTGAGGCAGGAGGAGAAGAGACCCGAGGCGGCCGCCGGCCGAGTATCAGGTGAACTGAACTTCAGGTGAGAAATTATGACCTGCAGTCTCTCTGGGTCAGATATGAACCAAGTTTAGGTGGAGTTTATTTTCGTTGTGCTGACTTTTTACAGTCAGTTACAAAAATTCATACTGCGTACTAGCTAGCATGATGAAGTTTCTGGGCGGGTGCTTTATTTTTTTCATAAGGTTAGTTATTAGAGAACGGAATCGTCTCGTATTCAGAGAAAATATTACACGTTTCGTATTGAGGTGAAAAGGAACGCGATTTGTCCCGGACTTCAGCTAGAAAAAAAAGACACAAAGCTGGAGTTATTCTGCGTCTTTACGCTGCACAGCTGCCTCTTCTTCTCTCATTCTCTCCCCCTCCTTCTCCTGTTGCTGCTTCAATCAAGAAACTGATCAATGATCAGCTGATCGGCTTTTCTGTCGCAAGTCCCGTCAGCTGTTTGTTTATCGCCCACTTTGCGCCAGAAAGAGAAAACCAGTGGAAAACCAGTGGAAAAAGAGGAAATCAGTGGATGTCGCGCTAAACAACAGCAACACGTTTGATCAGCTGTTGTTAGAATTTAATTAATATTACTTTGTAGTATCAGCTGGTGTTTGCTGGAGCCACAGTTGTAAAAGCTGCTGGTCATGATATCGGTTTGGATATGTGAGGAGAGGGAAACATGAAGATGAAACCAGGAGATGAATCATCAGAGCTGAACAGGTGATGGAGAAACAGGTTTACCTTTTAGGTGACATGAATGAGTTGAAGGGAAGTTATGAACTGTTTCTGAGAGACAAATAACACCAGGATCCTTTTTCTACGTAGCTGACAGCTGGTAACTGTGCAGGGGCGGGTCTAGCAAAGTTTTGCCAGGGGGCCAGGTAGGGCATTACCAGGGAAAGGGGGGCACAAGGAAATACTTTTCTTTCTTATTCTAATTTAAAATGTCTCGCTTTTATTAAACAATTATCTGAATCGTACAACCAACGTTTTCATTTGATGTAAAATGTATAGAAATCCATTATTGTACATTAGATTATTGTAATCTTTTTTCGGGGTCCCATCATAATTTCTTCAGAAGAAAGTGCTGTATATGATGCCAGTATTTTCCCACATTTTCTAGATGCTGTACCAGTACTGTGTGTAAGTTTTATTCTTTCTCACCTGGCTTTCTGTTTCCTTTCACTTTTTAAAGGTTGCCATGTTAGAAAAGATATTTGCCCTGCCATTGATGTGGTAAATAGTTTTTGAAAATATCACTAAATCTGTCATTTATTATTTTTAATATTCAGTAATGATCATGTATTCTCTGTCTTAATTTCAGGTTTCCACCATGTGTTATAGATGGTTTAGGAGGTTAATTCGACCAAGCAGTCTTTGGGTTTCGGCTAAGTTTTTTTTATAATATCAGAATAGGAAGGATGGTGTAGGTTTAAGTTTATTGGATTAATACATAAATACCAACAAGACAGTGTACATCACTGACACAACAGCATTTGTTTTCATTCAAAGGCTTTATGGTTTTTCCTATAATACCTGGTGGGCCAGTCTCTAGTTAAAATGCCGGGGCCGATTTTTTGTCCCAGTCCAGCCCTGCTTGTGTTCCCTACTTTATGGTGGAATTAAAGTCACTTGATGGAACAGTTCCCGAGGTGATGCACGCTTAGAGAGTACCTAAGTGTGCATCAGTGGGTTATTTTAGTGTGGTTATTTTGACCTGTGGAAACAGTAGTGCACTTCCCCACAGAGTAGGTTAATTAGACAACCAAGTTATGAGAGTGCATTGTCTAATGATTTGTTTGCAGATTTTTCTTTTAGGTGATTTTTCTATTTTTGTTTTGCTAATGTAAAAGTACGACTTCTGGTCAGTTTGAAAGCATAAACCTGAAAAGCACCATTACAGCAGGCAGTAGCAGTTTAAGTTGGGCCTGCCCTGATTCGAGTCTCTTTTGGAGTAAACACCAGCAAAGATGTCTTTAGAGTGCTCTGTCCAGTCGATTGGTGCTGAAAATTGAAATTAGCAATGTTAGGAATGGACCATTTGAAGTGTGTTTTTGAATGTGGATCATTTAATAGCTAAATTTTGTTTATACAGAGATGTTTAACCAAGGCATTTTTTGTTCTATAATTTGCTGGGTTGGTCCTTTTGAAAACCAAAATAATTCCATGATTGCAATTGAGGGGAGTGGGGTTAATTTCTGATTGCTGATCAAAACTTCAGCTCATATGTTTTTCACAGAATCAAACTGGGTGGACAGGCTCAATTCTTGCCAGTTATAATACCAATACCTCAGCCGTGGTTATTTACTGACACAAAGTATTGGCCAATATTAGTCTTAAATTAAGTGATGATGGAATTTTTTACCTGACCTCAGTGTTTGCCACAAGATTAGACTGGATTAATGTGAGTGGTTTAAAAGAAGCGCCATCGTTTGATGGAGTGTGTCAACTTGCTTGTCCACAGTCTATGCAGGGCTCTAGACTAACTTTTTGCCATGGGCGTACCGGTACACCTAACTTTAAAAAGTTAGGCGTACCGGCACAAAAGTTAGGCGCACACAAATTTTATAATAATTTATATAATATAATGTGTTTTTCTGGATACACTGTGCTTTTTCACCATTCAAAGATTGATGACACCGTGTCAGAGCACTGGCTATGAATTTCAGAAGGATCAGGCCTTTACTTAACAGAAAAGTTAGCAATAGTTCTTTTCCTATTACAGCTACATCCACTTCTGTCGTGCCTAGGCTGCTCACTAGGGCTGGGTATCATCACTGATTTCTATAATCCATTCGATTCCGGTATTCAAAGACCCGATTCGATTCAAGTTAGCCTCAGACAGTCAGAAATATTATTTCTGATCATTTATCAGTACTGACTTCATCAGAATTGTGAACATCACAGCAGATGCCTTTGTGTGAAAGTAACTGAGAATAAAACACAGAAAAACATGAAGGAGATTTTCCTGGTCTGGCTTTTTATAGCAGATAACCTTAAAATATTCTACAATGTTCTGCATATAAAGTTTAAATTTCTTCAGTATTGAACAACAGAAAAAATAGGCTTTCTTGTCCGAGGTCATTTAAGTGAAAAAAGGAAAAGACAGCAGCCACAGCGCTGTAAACAACGGTAGACTGGTGGGTAATAAGCGAATGAATAATACAGAAAACAGAGATTGGAGACGGGAAACTGTTCTTGAAATACAGAGAGAGAGAGAGAGAGAGCTAGCTGTGCATGAAGTGTGATTTTTAATAGTCGTGGAAGCAAAACGGCAAAATTCATGACGACATTGATCAAATGTGAAGCGCAGTTTGCTGCTTCTTTTGCTGCTTGCTCCGTGAATTTTGGTTGGAGAGAGACAAAACCTGCAGCTCAGAATCAGCGCAAAAAGACGTAATCACAGCGCGGACCGGACGCATCAGGATCACTGAGCTCCGACAGAGTGTCCGTCTACGGGCCGTCGGGTGAGAAAGCCGAGAAAGACAAAGCTGATTCTGATGCGTCGGTCCGCTCTGTGTTTACGTCTTTGTGTGGAATCCGTGTACCTGCTCTCATTTGCTGTTTGGTTGTTGTTGAAATGGTTTTGTGAGCTTTAATCTGAGAATCTGGCGTTTCTGGCAAAACACAGTTATATTTAAAAGTCGATTCAGGATTTAATGAATTGATATCGCTTTATTCAAGCTACTCACCTCCCACTTCCACCTGCACTTTCAACTGGACCACGGCCAATCAGAGAGGTCCCGCTCCTTACTATCTCTTATTGGTTTAGTCCACGATAGGGGCATAATGTGTGTCTGTTGTTGACCACAGGGAAGGTTGCAGATTTTTTTTTTTTTTGCTACCCGAACAGTTGGTCGCACAGGTGCAACCAAATATTTTTTTTAGTTGCACCACTGAAAAATTTGGTCGCATTTGCGACCAAATTGGTCGCACTCTAGAGCCCTGCTATGATTAAGTCAAAACATTTCCAAACATGCAGCACAGTGCAAAATGATTGAGACACATCTCATGAGTTTATATTTTGCTTCCAAGCAACCAGACTTAGCAGCTGTAAGTTCTTCAGGCTTTTTGAAGCTCTTTCTTTGGGCATTGGCTGCTTTTTCACTCATCTTCAGGCTGCGGGTTGTAACTGACCATTTTCAGAGGAAAGTCTTTTTTTTATTGTTGTTGTTGCTGTTGTTGTTAAGCCACTTAATGAAAAAACAAGATTGAAATGCCACTGGTGTTGGGGATCTAAATGACAACACCACTGGCATTTCTGAGCATTACTGTGATCTGAAACCCACTGCAAGGCAGTAAAATCATACCTGGGTCGAAAAAGCACACAAGGGAAAACAATCAGTTATGGATTGGCCTCCCCAGAGCCCAGACCTAAATGTTGTTGAAGCAGTGTGGGATCATCTTGATAGAGAACAGAACCAAAGGCAGACAGCATCCAAAGAAGAGCTTTGGTCTGGCTTTGTTCTCCTTCAAGAAGCCAGGAGAACAATTCCTGAAAACTGCTTAAAGAAATGACAAGAAGGCTTACCTAAAATAGTTAAGGCTGTGTTGAAGAATAAAGGTGGTCATACCAAATATTGATTTTAAGCTTGTTAAATTGTTCAAGAACTGTTTTTGCCTTATGGAATGTATTTCCATGTATGTTTGCAGGTATTTCAACAAATCACTGCACCCATTTCCAATTTTTCAAGCAAAATATAAAGAAATGAGGGGTGGCTAGAGATTTTTATACAGTATTGTAGAAAGAAAATGATGATGTATCAGTATTAAAAAAAAAAACAAGCAAACCTTTAATAACTTACTATGTTCGGGGGCTCTCAGCTTGCTAGTTTTGTCCAGTTTAACCCCAAAGACAACAAACACCCAAACCACCTTCAGAGATATATTTGGAATCACCATTTATTGGATGGTGGGTGGCCAGTTGGAAAATATGTCCAGTTAGCCACAAATAAATTCACTGGGTTACATTAGCTACAGTATCTTTGCTAGTTGTCAGGTCATCATAAGGCAAACTGGCAATATGTTAACTATCATCAGATGTGGCTATTTAGATTGAACAAACCGTGATGTTAAGCCTGCACCAGATTTCTTTGGCAAAGGCTTTGAGAACAATAAACTCATAATCCCGTGTTTCTTTCCAACACCAGTAAGATATGTCGTATTGTTTGCTTTGGAGACCCCTAGTGGTAGAAATCACATGCTGTTTATTATTAAATGAGTCTGCGCTTCTTTATATCTCTGTCTGATTTTCTTCAGTGTCACGTTCTCAGAATATTTCTCTCAGCCCAGTGAATTATCTCTTGTTGTGTTCCTGCAATGACTCACGCTCTGAGTTTGCTGTGACACTTCAGTACTTCTTCCTAAATCATGTAAAACCCACAAGGTTCCCAGAGTGTAAAAATATCGCTTATGTAATGTATCCAACCGTCTGTACTCGGATTACAGCCATAATTGCTGTGAGAGAGTTTTTCAAAGTTTAAACTCATCTGAAAATTTATTTTAGTCATTTTTATTTGTGTTTCGTTCATTAACTGATTATCTTTGTGGTTTTGATTTCTATAGTTTTATTTTTCAGGCCTTGTCTGGCAGAGCTGTGCAATCAGCTAAATTTAATTCTATAATTCTGTCTTCATTTGCTTATTAAAATAAGCTGGTTGAGATTATTCTGCCACATTCTGTTTTGCAATAATGTATTACACACATTAGGGAAAATGTAAAGGAAGAGAATGTGAAAGTCAGCTTCTCTCCCCCATTGTGAGCTTTAGGTCAGCTCACAATTATTTATGTATTTCTTTGTTTAGTTAGTCAATCCAGCTTAATTATAATTAAAGATCGAGGAAATTTACTAAATTACAAAAGACAAGGCTTATTCTTTTTTAAAAAACAAGTCTTAAAGTAACTGTGATTGCAGTATTGACCAAAATAACTGTCATGATTTATTTATTTTTTTATTGTTACCATAATCGAGCGTCACTATCTGAAGTCACATACACCAGTAATCAGTTTTAAAAACAATTAGGGAACTTTAATTGAAGTCACATATTTTGATGAATCTCCCAAAGATTTCAGCTGTTTTTTTTTTGTCTGGTCTTCATTCTGTCCTAATATTTCCAGACCTCCCACTGTGTTTCTGTAAAAGAAGAAAGAAATCCAGTTTTGGGGGCAGACTCATTCTCTTTGCAGCTAATCATTTAAATCCTGGGCAAAATAGATTTTTGGCTACTTCTACACTAATCCGGGTAAATTTGAAAGCAGTGTTTTTGTCTAAAAACGCTCCGTGTCCACACTATCGTTTTCAATCGTTTTCATGCACACTGAAAACGTTTACTGCGGATGCGTGAAACGTAAGACGATTCGACCTGCGTCATTTCCGTCTGCCGTTTATTTATTTTCCAGTTCTTTGAAATGTTGTGGCAAGATGGGAAAGTTTTTTTAAAGTTTTTTTAAATGGACCGACAATGAGGTGGAGTTGTTGCTGCGAGTAACACAAAAGTACAAAGTTGCTGAACAACAGCTCTGAGTAAACATTCCGTCGTCTTTGAAGAAAAGCTATCTGGATCATGTATAAACTGATATTAATTTTTAATAAGGCTGTCAAAATTGAGACCAAACAAAACAACTGCTGTACAATGCCATTGCCATCTTAGTTGAATTGGTCACATGACTGCATCACATGACTAAATTGCGACATCGTCTTCGAGAGCCTCCATTTTCACTGTCCACACTGCGACGCGAAAACAGCATTTTCAAATTTATTCACTTTGGAGAGCGTTTTAAAAAAGCTCAGTTTTCCTTGACCAAAAACGCCATCACAGTGTGGATGGAAGGCCAAAACAGAGAGAAAAAGATGTGTTTTCAAACAAAAACGTATTAGTTTGGACATGGCCTTCATTTGATCCCATGTGGCCTTCTGTTATGCAGTAGCCATGCCTTTTTCCACTCTCTCTTCTGTATTTCTTGCAATCCTTAGGTCAAAAAAAGCTATTTTATACTGCTTTGCACCAGGCATTGAAATCTAAAAAGATGAATGTGATCTTTAGATCCTGGTAGAATCGATTAATGAAAATCAATCCTTATGTTTCGCTATCGCCTTCAGTTTGAGGTTAAAACAGGAGGGTTAAAGATGATTTTAGTACCTTTTAAAGGGACTTTATTTCCTCCTTTCTCATTACCAGAGAGATTTCCCAGCCATCAGCAGGGCAGTCCAGATAAATCCAGGTTAAATAAACAGCGTTTTCCCTGCAGGGGTCATTAAAGTTTCATCTCAGTCTCTCGTCTCGTAAAATTAAAACAAAGCTGAGCGGAGAGCACGAAGGTAATGAACGCGTCCAGAAAATTGCAGCTCAGATTGGCCTCGGTGGCCAGCAGCACAGCTGGATCATCAGGAGTTTGAGAGAGGAGCTCCACATGCAGCTGGCTGCAAACACAGCAATCTGGAGCTGACGTTCGCAACTGTAACATCTATATCTGTGAGGGAATGAGAGGAGGGAGAGATTTTAGAGAAGTTTCAAAACATATAACTGAAGGCAGCTGAAAGAGGAAAGATACACTCACGTCATAACTAAAAATGTCTGAGTAGTTTAAGTTCATCTGAGCAACAATTTAAATGTGCTTAGTTTGAAAAAGTAACTTATAAAGGAAGAAGAGGAATAAAGGGCGAAGCCACTCTGAAAAAGTCATACATAAATGTCAAATATGCATTTTGTTGTCATATGCTGCATTTTCTCGAGACTTTCATTAAAAAATAGCTCCGATTTGGTTTAAAATATTACATAATATTTCTAAGAAGGGCTTGCAGTTTCCATTATCTTTGAGATTTTAACATCTAAGAGAAAATTATGTGGCTGAGAAATGCAAAGTAATTTGGTGTTCGTCAGATTTTCTCACAAAAGCAAACAGGGCTCTTGAAGATTCCAGGTATAACATCTTAGTCTGAGAATCAGCTAGAATAGCTAATTCACAACAACATAAAAGCCTTGTTTTTCTTGTACTGTGTCACTCTTAACCCTTAAAGCCTGAAATATGAAATAATTGTGGAAACATCTTTTTTTTTGTAACATTGAGAGTTTATTGAACCATCTGAGAAATTTGTTAAAAAGATAATTACATTTTAATTTCCATAAATTACTTTTAATTAATTTGTAACTCATTTACTAAATCTAGCAATAGGGAAAAATCACACTGATGATGTAAAGTCTCAAAAATGCATTAAAAAAGGCATCAAATACAAAACACTATAGGCATTTAAGGGCTTAAATGTAAGGACATACAAATCCAACCTTTTCCATTCACAATCCAGTGTACATAACTTGGATTCAGGTATCTGCAGACCCCCTTAGGTCTAAGTCATCATTGTCTAAGTCACCCACACCTGTGATGTAGCTTTTCATGATGACTGAAATAATAAGATCACAGATATAGGATGTAGAAATGGGATTTGTCATTGAAGGCTATCTGGTTCTCCTTTTGAGATGCTGTGGAGTTGCTGCACCTCCACATCAAAAGCAGCCAGCTGAGGTGGCTGAAGCATTTAATTAGGTTGCTCCTGGACGCCTCCTATGTGAGGGGTTTTGAGTATGTCCAACTAGAATGAAAACTCACACGTGAGATATTATACCTCTCAGCTGGCTTGGGAATGCCTTAGTGCCCTCCCAGGAGCGCTGGAGGAGGAGCATCTTTGTTGACTCTGCTGCCCCTGTGATCTAGACCTGGACCTGGACCTAGCAGCAGACAATAATGATTACTTATAATGATTACTTTCTGTGTCTGCTGACTGCCAAGACTTTGGAGGGGGGAACGTGATATTTTCTGACAGCGTAGAATGAAGGTCATCTGTATTCCTCACTGTGAGGAAGAGGCTAGAAATCGTTTTTTTTTTTATCTGTGAAGTAACACCAGGCTGCACTAAAATATTGCTTTCCTAACTTTGTAAAGTCCAATATAACAAGTCAAGAATATAAATTTGCTAACTTTAAAACTTTAAACGACGAGATGAAGATAAGGTAACGTTTAAAAATTTATTTTTCCTGCTAATTCATTGTCACTGGTCAGATTTCAGCTCAGTGTGGGAGTCTCGATTGCTGGTATCTAGAGCCTTGTTAGTTTCTTCTTTTCCTGCTCTCCCTGTGTTTGCACCACCGCACACACAGAGTGGAGCAGACAGAAACTGGAGAAGAGAAATAATGTTGATCAGGTTAAAAACAACACTTTATGTTACCGGAAGTGTAATAAAAAGCTTCCTAACACTGGCATTTTTCAATCTGTCCCACTCCCCTGACCCCAATGAAAATTTTGTTCAAACAAAAAATCTGTTAATGTACAGTGGGGCAAAAAAGTATTTAGTCAGCCACCGATTGTGCAAGTTCCCCCACCTAAAATGATGACAGAGGTCAGTAATTTGCACCAGAG
>NW_005187740.1:231105-246451 GCF_000239375.1 Pundamilia nyererei | reverse complement strand
GTGGGGGAACTTGCACAATCGGTGGCTGACTAAATACTTTTTTGCCCCACTGTAGCAGAGGTGAAATACTAGCAAAGCCTAACAGACCCTCCTGCTGCTGATGCATTGTCACATATGTAGCAACAAAGAAGTGAATAGATCAGTCAGTTTCAGTCATACTTAATCCACCCTTTTGAGTAAAGATGTAGCAAAGATATAGCAGTGGCGGTCCTGTGACCTGCTAGCTTTACCTGTCCACCCATATGGAAAAGATATATATAAATCTTATAAAGTTTGTATCTGTCTTGTGTGAAACTTGTATGAAAAGCATATAAGAGTGAAAACAGATATAGGATCCCTTGAAAAATTATATAATGAAACTTGTATGTTTTGGATACTTACTAAAACAATGTATGAAAGTAATGAGAAAGTGGCCACTTCCATGAGTAATCACATATATGTTTTTACTATTTCTTTTCCATATGAGCAGTTTAAACGGGAATAAATCTTTGGCTTATTGTTTGAAGAGGTTCCACACAGACGTTTATAACATTGCATGTTTTTAGCATCTAATCTCAACACTTGCCTGATATTTATGTAATTTATTTATATGCTTTAGTAATTATCCTGGACTTATGTGCTATGTGACCTTCTGTCTACATAAAATCTCTAAAGAATGAATAAAAAATAACTTCATCATCACTTCTAGCTACTTCCAGCACTATGGAGAATAAGAAAATTCATCGTGGAAAAGCTAAAAGGGATACAATTCTATTATTTTGTTAGACATTTCAATGAAAAGGTAAAGTGTC
The DNA here is from genome assembly GCF_000239375.1 of Pundamilia nyererei. Classification (NCBI taxonomy): domain Eukaryota; kingdom Metazoa; phylum Chordata; class Actinopteri; order Cichliformes; family Cichlidae; genus Pundamilia; species Pundamilia nyererei. The sequence continues at coordinate 245,660 of NW_005187740.1, read as the reverse complement.
ATTGATCATAGTTTTGTCTTTGAGTGTAAAAAATAGTCCAAATCTAAGTTCATTTGTGGGTTGAATTAAAATCTACAAAGGCCCAGGTTTGTTTGCAGAGCCTTGAGTTTGACATGTGTGCCAACCGATCTACTAGCATAATGCTAACAGCACTGCTACAGCTAGTTAAAGTTTGAGCTTCTAAAGTGTTGATTGTAGATTTTATATTTTGCATTTCACATGATTATGAGGATAAAGTCCTGAAGAAATTATAGAATAATTTGGATAAGAAATGATCTGGTCTGGCACATGAAAAAAAAAGAAGATTTTTAATATGTCCATCCATCCATCCATCTTCATCCGCTTTATCCGAGGCCGGGTCGCGGGGGCAGCAGCCTAAGCAAAGAGACCCAGACCTCCCTCTCCCCAGCCACCTCCTCCAGCTTATCCGGGGGAATACCAAGGCGTTCCCAGGCCAGCCGAGAGATATAATCTCTCCAGCGTGTCCTGGGTCTGCACCGGGGCCTCCTCCCGGTGGGACATGCCTGGAACACCTCACCCAGGAGGCGCCCAGGGGGCATCCTTGTCAGATGCCCGAAACACCTCAGCTGGCTCCTTTCGATGTGGAGCAGCAGCTGCTCTACTCTGAGCCCCTCCCGGATGGCCGAACTTCTCACCCTATCTCTAAGGGAGAGGCCAGCCACCCTTCGGAGGAAGCTCATTTCTGCAGCTTGTATCCGCGATCTCGTTCTTTCGGTCACTACCCACAGCTCGTGGCCATAGGTGAGGGTAGGGACGTAGATCAACCGGTAAATTGAGAGCTTCGCTTTTACACTCAGCTCCCTCTTCACCACGACGGACCGGTGCAGCGTCCGCATTACTGCAGCTGCAGCCCCAATCCGTCTGTCGATCTCCGGCTCCCTTCTCCCATCACTCGCGTACAAGACCCCGAGATACTTGAACTCCTCCACTTGGGGCAGGAACTCATCCCCGACCCGGAATGGGCACTCCACCCTTTTCCGGCTGAGAACCATGGCCTCGGATTTGGAGGTGCTGATCCTCATTCCCGCTGCTTCACACTCGGCTGCGAACCGTTCCAGTGCGAGCTGGAGGCCCTCACCCGATGAAGCCAACAGAACCACATCATCTGCAAAAATCAGAGATGAGATTCTGAGGCCACCAAAGCGAAAGCCCTCCGCCACTTGGCTGCGCCTAGAAATCCTGTCCATAAAAATTATGAACAGAACCGGAGACAAAGGGCAGCCCTGGCGGGGCCCATCACCCACCGGGAACGAGTCCAACTTATTGCCTGCAATGCGAACCAAGCTCTTGCAACGGTTGTATAGGGATCGAATGGCCCGTAGCAATGGGCCAGACAGCCCATACTCCCGCAACACCTCCCACAGGACACCCCGAGGGACACGGTCGAACGCCTTCTCCAAGTCCACAAAACACATGTAGACTGGTTGGGCAAACTCCCATGCACCCTCAAGTATCCTCGAGAGGATAAAGAGCTGGTCCAGTGTTCCGTGACCAGGACGAAAACCGCATTGTTCCTCCTGTATCTGAGGTTCGACTAGCGGATGAACTCTCCTTTCCAGCACCCTGGCATAGACTTTCCCAGGGAGGCTGAGGAGTGTGATCCCCCTGTAGTTGGAACACACCCTCCGGTCCCCCTTCTTAAAGATGGGGACCACCACCCCGGTCTGCCAGTCCACAGGTACTGCCCCTGATCTCCACGCAACATTGCAGAGGCGTGTCAACCAGGACAGCCCTACAACGTTCAGAGCCTTCAGGAACTCGGGGCGGACCTCATCAACACCAGGGGCTCTGCCACCAAGAAGTTGTTTAACTGCCTCAGTGACCTCGCCCCCGGAAATTGGTGGGTCATTCCCCTCATCCCCAGACTCTGCTTCTTCCTCGGAAGACGTGTCAGTGGGATTAAGGAGGTCCTTGAAGTATTCCTTCCACCGCCTGACGTCAGCAGCGCTCCGCCAGCACTATACACAGTGCAGGTAGAGCACCGCTTTCCCCTCCTGATACGCCTGACGGTTTGCCAGAATCTCTTCAAGGCAGTCCGAAAGTCTTTTTCCATGGCCTCTCTGAACTACTCCCACACCCGAGTTTTTGCTTCAGCCACTGCCCGAGCCGCATTCCGCTTGGCCTGTCGATACCTGTCGGCTGCCTCCGGAGTCCCACAGGGTAACCAAGCCCGATAGGACTCCTTCTTCAGCCTGGTGGCTCCCTTCACCTCTGGTGTCCACCATTTGGTTCGGGGATTACCACCATGGCAGGCACCAACCACCTTGCGGCCGCAGCTCAATGCAGCAGCTTCAGCAATGGAGACGCTGAACATGGTCCATTCGGACTCAATGTCCCCAGTCTCCCTCGGAATGCTGTTGAAGCTCTGCCGGAGGTGTGCGTTGAAGATCTCGCGGACTGGGGCCTGTGCTAGACGTTCCCAGCACACCCTCACTACGCGTTTAGGTGCACCTATGGCGCCTCCTGCGGGTGGTGGGCCTGCGGGAGGATGGGCCCATGTCTCCTCTTCGGGCGGTGCCCGGCCGGGCCCCATGGACTAAGGCCCGGCCACCAGACGCTCGCCCTCGGGCACCCTCCCCGGGCCTGGCTCCAGGGTGGGGCCCCAGTAACCCTGTCCCGGGCAGGGTAAACTGTTCCCTCGATATCCTTTTCATAAGGGTCTTCTGAATCGCTCTTTGTCTGGTCCCTCACCCAGGACCAATTTGCCATGGGAGACCCTACCATGGGGCAAAAGCCCCCAGACAACATAGCCCCTGGGATCCCTGGGACACACAAACCCCTCCACCATGATAAGGTAGCGATTCAAGGAGATTTTTGACACATTTTAAATATGTTTACCAGAAAAAAATATGAAAACTTGTTAGTTGGCTTATTGTAGCCTATGTGAGTTTACTGTGCGCTTTGATGTTTTTTAGTATTTCAACATTTTTAAACTAGTCACAGAGTTTTATTGGAAGATATTATACATTTTATTTTACTTTAGAGTCTGTGACGTAGCCTGATCTTCAGTAAATGGTTACAAGAAATTCATGTGACACTACGACCTTACAGAGAGGGGATGCTGGCTAATTTGGATGTCCAGTGAAATTATTGAAGATCATCTCTTGCCTGAGAAGGCTTAAAGACGTCACAATGCTGCTGTCCCAATTGAGATATGGAAAATAATACATAGATAAGAGATGACAAAGAAAAAAATTTGTATTTTTGTTAAAAACATCTTTTTTATACTGTGAAAAGTAAATCAGACTCAAAATACAGATCTAAAAAACATGAAAGAAAACTTTCCTCCTCTTCTGAGAATTTGGCTCAAATTGTGCCAATAAATTTCCCAGTGAGCAGATCCAGCTGTGTTGGTAACACTTGACGTAATGCTTTCCCAGGCTAACGTGAATGCTAATGCCAAGTCTGAAGCAGCCACGATGTCCTCACTTTGACGGTTTTTGTACTGCAATGTGTGCACACAAGCATACAAAGACTTGAACATACACACTCAAACACGTGTGCACACACAGACACACACACACAGCTGTCCTTCAGCGGTCTGGAGATAAGAGCCGTTATTGAAATCCCAGCTCCCTAACAGCCATCAATTACTCTGTGTGTGTGTGTGAGTGTGTGTGTGGCAGCTCGTCAGGGAGCTCTGTGCGTGTCTGCCGAGCAGCGCTGATACGTTTTCTCTCTCCGCTGGATTATGAGTTCCTCGGGAAAAGAGGCGACGTGCCTTATCAGTCCTCCGGCTGGGCGATAAAACACAGGCGCGCACACACAGATGTCGAGCGTCGTTATGTGGCTGCAGACAGAGAACGGTGTGTGTGTCTGCGAGTGTGTGTGCTTCACTGTCAGCGCAGCTGAAATGAAGCCCAAACCGTGCACCAGACTACATTGACTTTCTCTAACTCGTTACATTTTTTAACCTTTTATGAGTGAAAGTAAAATCATAAGGTACAGGTGGGCTCACATTATGCAGCAGGCTTTTGTGCAACACTTCAGCTGCATTAACACAGCTTGCAGCTGTTTTGCAACCTTGACACCTTTACACCTTCACTCTTCAGCACAGCCTGAACTCTTATAGGCAAGCTTATAATTTCTTTCAGTAGTCTTCAGGAATAGTTCTCCAGGCTTCTTGAAGGACAATAAAAGCTCTTCTTTGGATGTTTCTGCCTTTTGTTCTGTTCTCTGTCAGCATGATCCCACACTGTTTCAACAATGTTGAGGTCTGGGCTCTGGGGACGCCAATCCATGACTGATAGGGTTCCATTGTATGTTTTTCTATCTAGGTATGTTTTTTACTGCATTAACAGTGTGTTTTGGATTATTGTCATGCTGAAAAATGAATGAAACTGTTGTTAATCAGATGCTTTCCAAATTAAATTGCACTGTGGTTGAAAATCTCACCGTACTTTTCTGTGTTCATAATTCAGCAATTTTAACAAAGCTCCCGAACACCCTTGGCTGAAATGCAGCCCCAAACCATGACAGAGCCTTCACCATGTTTTACAGATGGCTGTAGACAATGTTGGACCTCTTCTGTACATACTGATGATGATTTGATCCTAAAAATCACTCTATCAGACCTGTTACCACTGTGTGACGGAGGTGTGGTCCCTGGCGTAGCTGCAGGGGAGGGGTGGAGCGGTGAGCAGCAGGTGGTGGCGATTGTGTCATGAGTGTTTTCCTTCTGTGTGTCTATATAGTGACGGCAGAGTCGAGCGGGAGGCGGGCTGGACCAGGACGAGCTGTCACGGCTCATTGTTATTATAAATAAAAACGGAAACGTGAGCAAAAGCGGTGTGTGTGTCTGTGTGTGTGTGTGTCGCATACATCACACACTGATTTTAAATCCAGTTCTTGTATAATTTGGACTCCATTGATGGTTATACCTTGAGGGTTGTGAATGAAAGGAACGACCTGTCTGATCTGTACCCCTATTGGTGTTCTGTTATTGAACTTCTGTTCTAACCACAGCTTATCCATAATGAAGGTATTCATAAGTCCAATTGGCACCTGTACCCACATCGGATCGATGACTGATTTTGTAATCATATCATCACACCTGCAGCCATATTTCTTGGATACGTGGGTAAAGAGAGGTGCTGAGCTGTCAACAGCTCACCACCTGGTGTTTTATTCAACATTTTGGTTCTCAGATCTTCTTCAGGTCAACTTGTGTATGAGTGTAACTGATTGACTTCATTTAAAGTTTTAATACTGAAGAACTTTCAGTGAAATCTGACATGGACATGGACAAAAGTCTGATGTGAATAGAAAGAAAAATGTACCAGATGTTCCAGTACATTTTAAGCTTCCCATACAAGTGAAAATGCTACTGGCTTTTTTTCACAACCCTCCAAACACCTGTGGATGTGCGCCACTGGTGTGTGTCCTGCCCGGAATGCCAACTTGTTAATCAGCTGGCCATTCCAAAAGCGCCTTTGCGCCCGCTCCCTCTAATGGAGGTCCTGTTTGAACGTAAAGTATTGGCATCGGGCCGTTTCCCCGGAGTGCACGCGGTTATCGCTTTGTACTAGTTCTGGTGGATTATGCAATGAAATACCTGGAAGCCGTGCCACTGCGAACCATCTCTGTTTCAGGTCATCTCCCAAGTCGGTATCCCGAAAGAGATACTGACCTACCAGGGCACGTCGTTCATGTCTCACACACTGTGTGAACTGTATGACTTGTTGGGCATTAAATCTATTCGGACCAGCGTCTACCACCCTCAGACTGACGGGCTGGTGGAGCGACTGAATAAGACTTTAAAGTCCATGATTCAAAAGTTCATTCACGAGGATGAACGCAATTGGGATCGTTGGTTAGACCCTCTGTTATATGCAGTGTGGGAGGTGCCCTAGGCCTCCACGGGATTTTCTCCCTTTGAACTGCTGTTCGGCAGGAAGCCACGTGGGGTGCTCGACCTAATTAAAGAAAGCTGGGAGGATGGTCCGAGTCCCGCAAAAAACGAGATTCAGTACGTGTTGGACCTGAGAGCGAAACTCCACACTTTGGGGAGGTTATCATGGGAGAATTTGCTCCAGGCTCAGCAGCGTCAGCAGTGCCTGTATAACAGAGAGAGGAGCTAGACTCAGGCAATTTTCACCGGGAGACAGAGTGCTTGTATTACTCCCTTCTTCTAGCTCAAAGTTACTCGCCAAATGGCAAGGTCCCTTTGTGGTCACACGGCGAGTGGGGGACGTTGACTATGAGGTCGCACGGTCGGACAGGGGAGGGGCCACGCAGATTTATCACCTCAACCACCTGAAAGCATGGAGGGAGGCTGAGTCTGCTTCTCTGGTGAGCCTGGTTAAGGGGAGAGATGAGTTGGGGCTGGAGGTACCAAATTCTATCATTCCCGCCTTCCTCCATTGTGATGACCATCTCACACAGGCCCAGAGAGTGGATGTTGCAGTGTTGCAACAGCACTTTGCGGACGTGTTCTCCCCCCTGCCCGGCCGAACGTCTCTCATTGAGCATCATTTTGAAACACAGCCTGGCGTGACAGTGCGTTCACGGCCCTACAGGCTCCCTGAACACAAAAGGCAAATTGTTCAGAGGGAATTGGCTGAAATGCTGAAGATGGGAGTAATAGAAGAGTCACACAGCGCCTGGTGTAGTCCCATCGTTCTCGTGGTGAAGAATGATGGGTCTATACGGTTCTGTGTCGACTATTGCAAAGTGAATGAGGTGTCACTGTTTGATGCTTATCCCATGCCCTGGGTCGACGAGCTCCTGGACCGGTTAGGCACGGCCCATTTTTTCACGACACTGGATTTAACCAAGGGCTACTGACAGATTCCTTTGTCTGCAGAGTCCAAGGAGAAAACGGCCTTCTCCACTCCATATGGTTTGTACCAGTTCATCACGCTTCCATTCGGCTTGTTTGGAGCCCCAGCCATCTTTCAGCGCCTCATGGACCGGGTGCTGCGTCCACACGCTGCGTATGCTGCCGCCTACTTGGATGACGTGATCATCCATAGTGACACCTGGGCGGAGCATGTGTAGCGGGTGGCCGCGGTACTGGAGTCCCTGAGGCAGGCGGAGCTCACGGCCAACCCGAAGAAGTGTGCGGTTGGACGGAGGGTGGTTCAGTATTTGAGGTGCCACTTGGGGGGTAGGCACAGGTAGAGAAAACGGCGGCTCTAGCATCCTGCCCGCGCCCCAAGACGAAAAAGGCGGTGAGACGATTCCTGGGGCTGGTGGGTTACTACCGCCGTTTCGCGCCGGGGTTTGCGGAGCTGACCAGCCCCTTGACTGATCTCACCCGCAAGGGTGCTCTGGATCTGGTCCAGTGGATGGGGCCGTGCCAGGCAGTGTTTGTGCAGGTGAAGAAAGCTCTCTGTGGAGAGCCGCTGCTCCACACTCCTGACTTTTCCCTCCCTTTTGTTCTGCAGACTGACGCCTCGAACAGAGGGCTGGGGGCCGTTTTGTCCCAGCAGGTACGGGGGGTTGACCGGCCCATGCTCTACATTAGCTGGAAGCTGTCCAAGCGGTACAGCACTGTGGAGGAGTCCTTGGCTATATGGTGGGCAGTCGACTCCCTTTGCTATTACCTCCTGTGTCGCATACATCACACACTGATTTTAAATCCAGTTCTTGTATAATTTGGCATACCTCAGCCCTTTCTTCCAATTTCCCTTTCTTAAGAAAAGCTTCTTTCCTTCCACTGAAACCATTCTTCCCTCAAATTTTTGTAAGTACTCGCTGCACACCATGCTGAGATACCTCAAGCTTTCAGCTAATACACAGGTGTCAAACTCCAGGCCTCGAGGGCCAGTGTCCTGCAGGTTTTAGGTGTGTACTTCATCCAACACAGCTGATTTAAATGGCTAAATTACCTCCTCAACATGTCTGGAAGTTCTTCAGAGACCTGGTAACGAAGCAATCATGTGATTCAGATGTGTTGACCCAGCGTGATATCTAAAACCTGCAGGACACCGGCCCTCGAGGCCTGGAGTTGGCCACCCCTGAGCTAATAATTCTTTGGGAATCAACTTGTTAGTGCAGAAACACTATTTTATCTCTATCAGACTGTTGTTTTTGGCATTTTACAGAATTCAGCTTCTAACAAGATTCAATGTTTCAGCCATTCAAGAAATTGGAAGAAATTATGTGCTTTTGTGACATGCTGCTACTAACCCAGAGACACAATTTAAGATGTGTGTGTTATGTGTTGACACACTTTTTTCTGCTTGAATGATTCATAGGCCGGTGTTAAGTGGGTAAACAAACAAAAAATACCCCTCTGAAAATGGCCAGGTACAAGGACTGGACTGAAAAGAAGTGAAAAAAACAGCCAATAAAAAACTTGGAGGATTGAAGGCTGTCTCAACACTCTGCACAGCACTGTAGCTCAGATGCATAAAAAAATCTATTGACATTATTGTAGAATTTGGAACATTTGTCTTTTTATCAGAAAGTCACGTCTCTGACAGAGGTTTTCCCCTCTTTCCCCAACAACTATGTTGTTGTGGTCCCCAGGTCTGCCTTCAGTAAGGGAGCGGGTCCTGACTGTTGTTTATGCCTATGCACCAAACAACAGTTCAACGTACCCAGCCTTCTTAGAGTCACTGGGTGGAGTGCTGGAGAGTGCTTCATCTACGGACTCTATTGCTCTGCTGGGGGACTTCAACTCTCACATGGGCATTGATGGTTATACCTTGAGGGTTGTGAATGAAAGGAACGACCTGTCTGATCTGTACCCCTATTGGTGTTCTGTTATTGAACTTCTGTTCTAACCACAGCTTATCCATAATGAAGGTATTCATAAGTCCAATTGGCACCTGTACCCACATCGGATCGATGACTGATTTTGTAATCATATCATCACACCTGCAGCCATATTTCTTGGATACGTGGGTAAAGAGAGGTGCTGAGCTGTCAACAGCTCACCACCTGGTGTTTTATTCAACATTTTGGTTCTCAGATCTTCTTCAGGTCAACTTGTGTATGAGTGTAACTGATTGACTTCATTTAAAGTTTTAATACTGAAGAACTTTCAGTGAAATCTGACATGGACATGGACAAAAGTCTGATGTGAATAGAAAGAAAAATGCATAGTTAAACCAGATGTTCCAGTTACTACTGACTTTTTTCACAACCCTCCAAACACCTGTGCTCACTTTATCAAAGTATCGTCTTCTCAGACCTTCATTAGGTTTGCTTTTGTACGACAGCAGCTGGAATGCTTCCAAACTTTATGTGAAGTTCTTACTTGAAAAGGAGGCAACAACTCCTGCCTGTTTGAACTCGTGTTTTTCAGGCATGTGAACAAATTGCACAACACTACAGATGATATTTCTTGCTATTCACACATTAAATGCCCATGACAATCTCTGGAGTTTTTATATTTAATGCAATTCTATGAATTCACTGATCTTTTAGTTCATCAGCTTAATTAAAACACAAAGGTTAAAATTTGTGTGTAGTGTGTGTAAAAGTGTGTACAACAAATCAAACGGAGTCTGTTTTCTGAAGTATCCCTGCTCTGGTTAAAAAGAAAGAAAGAAATGTAGTGAAAATGTCAAAGGAAATGATTTGTGTTACACAGTGAGACTTTTTTCTTTGCAGAAACCTCATGTGGTTTCAGTCTGACCTGCTCTCATGTGGTTTTTCTCTCCATCTACAGACATGGTGGGCTGAGCGGCGTCCTTGAGGCAGACGGCTCCGTCTGAAGCAGAAACCAGCGGAAGGCAGGCCCGCAGCATGGTAAGGTTAAAGTTCAATTTCAAGTTCATTTTCCTCTGAGCTGTCGGAGCTTTACCTACAGACTGAACTTAAGTGATAATCACTCCATGCAGAATGAAGTTGAAATGATGATGAAACTTTTTCAACTTTATGTAAGATTTTTAGAGAAAGTCTGAGTTTGGTATTTACGATACAGGAGTCGGGAAACATAAATGAAAATGTTGGATAAGCAACAAAGATCGATCGGTCGATTGTTGTTCCCCTAGACAGCTACTGGAGCCAATATTTCCATGAGTTTTTCGTGACATGAAATAGCAGTCTAAGCCATGACCTCAGTGGTTTCAGAGTAACTGTTTGGCAGTTACTCTTTAGAAGCTAATTATTTGTTGAGTTGAATTTTCAAGGAAGTGACCACAATTACCAAAGTAAAACATCAAAAAACAAGAACAAAGGTTGGTGATTTTAGATATAATTAACAAAACCAAAAATTGCATACAGTATTTTCCGTCACACCTGAAAGGCTGATTGCATATTGTCTTCACCACACCGGTGGGCAATGGGGATGGCCAGCTTTGTGACCACAATAAGTCAAGTATAATTTTTAAATTGATGCCATAGATGTAGCTACTAAAAATATCGGTGACTTTGACCTCAACTTTAAATTTGAGGTTACAAGTTCTGAAAATCTTGTGAATGCAGTAACTCTCTCAGAGAAAGATCTGAACTAGGATTTATACCATAAAAGCTTCTAGGTGAGGGGCAACACTGAAGAGAATTAAATCAGCAATTTGATTTAATTAAATCATATGTCCATCCTAAATGAGGAAGGACATATGATATTAAATAATCAGGCTGCATGCCCTGGGGTAGCTTGTTTGCTTCTAAATTTGGACATGTGAATCAAATTTCCTTAATTGTGGTGTTGCTTTGTTGTTGTTTGTTGGTATATATCTGTTGGTGTCTGCGTACATCTCAACACTGTAGCACAACACAGCAACAAGCAAATAGGTGCCGTTTAGAGTGCGTTTAGAAAAAACAGCAAACCTTATTGGCAGAATGGTCAAAAGTTTGGGCGCTACAACCTCAAGTGTGTTCACTAGGGGTGGGCGGTATAAACGGTATACGGTAGAAACAATATGAATTTGGCCAACGATAGAGATTTTGACTATACTGCTCTACCACGATAGCACATGTTGATGGTGTCATCAAGCTGCACCTGTTTTGACTGAAAGCATCACAGCGGCTGCAAGCATGAAGAGGAGGAGACGGTGCTCATAAAGAAGAACGGTGCGATGCCGGTCATATGCACCTGGTTTGGGTTTAAGCAGTTGGATGTTAAGCAGAAAAATATTATCTGCAAATTATGCCTGGCGACAGTAATAGCGAAGAGACGAAGCACGTTTTGGAATATGAGGAAAGCCAAAAACTGCGCTTCCTCCACTTTCATACCATTGATTCATTAATGTTAAATTCTCTCGCAGCTGCTCTATTCCCATGTTGTTGCAGCATATTAATGACTAGCCTCATATTGTGGATGGATTTACTCAGCTGTTCTCCTGACTGAAGTTTAGTTAGTTTACAGCATCTTGCCATGCGATTGCATTTGTCCCTAATCATCAGGAACCCTCCCGTTAACTTTCATCGAGTGGAAAAAAGTTAACATTCATCCTCCAGCGTCACTGTGTTTATGTTATGCTAACATAGCTGTGTTGCTAGCAATCACAGCAGCAGTCCCCAACCTTTTTTGCGCCACGGACCGGTTTATGCCCGACAATATTTTCACAGACCGGCCTTTAAGGTTAAATGCAACAAAATAAAACTAGTACCGGTACCGAAGATTTATTCATAACACACGTGAAAAGACCCAGGAAAACCGAGTTAACGATAAAATCGATAACAAAATAACGCTGAAAACCAATAAAAACCCTGAAAACTATACATTTCACACCTGAGCCTCAACTCTCGCGGCCCGGTACCAAACGACTCACGGACCGGTACCGGTACCGGTCCAAGGCCCGGGGGTTGGGGACCGCTGGTATACAGAAAAGATCTATTTATCGCAATATATATCGTTACCGCACATGCTTCAAATTATACCGCAATTTGGATTGTAGGCCATATTGCCTGTAGTGTTTTCAACGAGGATGTTGGTGACACCGAGTTAAACCACAAATGAAGACCCTGGAGTTTAGTTGCAGCTTGTTTAATTGTCTCCATGAACATGTGGTGAAAACTGAAATGACAGAAAATAAACTCCATCTCAACAGGCATGTTTACATCAATAAAGTACATTACTAAAACATTCATGTTAGAAAAATATACATTAATATCCAAAGTTATCTGTATAAACTGTCATATAAAGTAACTTACGGCGTTCCAGCCTGATAATTCGGAGGAGATGGCATTTGATTACATCTCCATACTGCCTTTAGCATGAGGAGCCTGTTTCTCAGCAAAACCGAGTGCTTGACCAAAAACCGGAAGTACTTGACCGGAACCGGAAGTGCCCCGCCAGAACAGGAAATATATTTTAGCGAAATTTTCCTTTTAACTAAAACGTATGTAAAGCATGAATTCTTCATTTTAACAACACATATTAATTTTTTAATGGCAAATCTTTTTAGAATTATTTATTTCAAACTTATGAACCTATTTATTCAGAGAAATGCCTTAAGGGCAACACACTCCCCGCCTGGCTTCGGGAGGCCACTAAGCTAAACAAATATTATGCATTCAGTCTTTTGGCATGAGGAGGATAACTTCTGGTCGCATAAATGTCTTTATGCACCCTTGATTGCATGTCTTTACCTCAATTTTCCTTACTCGATCGTCCTTGCTTGGGAATGTGGCAGTGACCCTGGCCATGGGCCAGCTGTTTCGTGCAACCTGCTTGTCCTTGAGCAGAACCAGGTCACCAACTTGGAGGTTTCTGCGTGACCCGGTCCATTTCTGCCTTTGCTGCAATGTGGGTAGATACTCTCGCCTCCAGCGTGTCCACAACTGGTTGGAAAGGGCTTGGACCCGTCTCCATTGTTTGTTGTAGAGGTCTTTATCCGAAAAGTCTCCAGGTGGGGATAGGAGGCAAGATTTCTGCGTAAGGAGCATTGAAGGGGATAGGACGAAAGGGTTCTCTGGATCAGAGGACACTGGGACGAGCGGCCTTGCATTTATTATGGCTGTAACCTCAGCCATGAGTGTGCATAACACGTCGTGAGTCAGTTGAACCTTATTTTGTAGTAGCATGGAGTCCAGGATTCTGCGGGCGACTCCGATCATGCGCTCCCAAGAGCCTCCCAAGTGGGATGCGTGTGGTGGATTAAACTCCCAACTGCCGCCTTGGATAGTTAGGTACGGTTGGAGTGATTTATCCATTCCAAGTTCCTTTGAAGTGCTAATAAAATTGGTGCCACGGTCAGATAGCAGCTGTTTGGCGGGGCCTCTCAGAGCGAAGAAGCGGCGGAGGGCGTTTATGCAGCTGGATGTGTCCAGAGATTCGATTACCTCAATATGCACAGCTCTCGAACTCATGCAGGTAAACATGATGGCCCACTGCTTACTTTCAGCTACTCCGCCCCTGGTACGCCTGGTTGTTATGGACCACGGTCCGAAGACATCAAGGCCGACGTAGGTGAAAGGAGGACAAGTTTTTAGGCGTTCAGGTGGTAGGGGTAGGTCCGCCATGAGTTGTTGTTCTTGTTTTCCACGTAGTTTGCGGCAGGTTAAACATTTGTGGATTACTGAATTGACTAGTTTTTTGCCGCCTAAAAGCCACAGCCCAGCAGCTCTGATTGCTCCTTCCGTCAGATGACGACCTTGGTGCCTTGTTAGCTCGTGGTAATGGCGAGTGAGCAGAAGGGAGATGTGACTGTTTTTTGGAAGAATTACTGGGCTCTTTTCAACACTCTCAATTTCTGCGTGTTTGAGTCGGCCTCCAACAGAAATGAGACTGTCCTGTAACATTGGGCTGAGCTTCTTGAGGGGGCTCTGTTTTGAGATTGGCTTGCCAGCATCAAGGGCAGAAAGTTCCTTTTCAAAGTATGCCTTCTGTGTCTCTTTGAAGATTACAGTTTTTGCTTGAGCATTCTCTTCTGGAGTTTGAGGCAGATGACATTTGTGCCAGCCTTTGCATTTTTTATTTGGATTAGTCCCATTGAAGTACTTTGCAATGTGGATAAGATTTGCTATGGCTCTGACTAAAGACTGAAAAGTAGAAAAGTGCTCAAAACGCTTACAGATGAGTACTTGGAGGTGAGTGACGTAAGTTTTTACTTCTAGTATAATTTCTGAGTCCTTATCTGGTTCAATCAGGTCAAACCTTCCACTCAGTTGTGTTGTCTCTGCGGCAGGATGGTGGATGAAGGGTGGTCCGGTGAACCAGCTGGACTTTTTTAGTTGGAATGCCGACAGTGACCTAGACGCATGGTCTGCTGGATTTTCCTCTGTGTGCACATAATGCCACTGTTCTGGCTTTGATGACTGGCGAATGCGCTGTACTCTGTTGTGAACGTATGTGTAAAACCTTTTTGACTCATTACAAATGTAGCCAAGCACTACCTTACTGTCCGTATAGAAGTGCACTGCATCAAAGTCTAAGTCCAACTCATCTTGAATGAGGTCAGCCATTTCTGCTGCCAAGACGGCTGCACATAGTTCAAGTCTTGGTATTGTAGGTTCCAACAGTGGGGCTAGTTTTGCTTTGCCCATTATGAACCCAACCTCGACCTTCCCATCTGTTTGAACTGCCTTTAAGTAGGCTACAGCTCCTATGGCCTTAGTAGATGCATCTGAGAATAAACACAGTTCCTTTCGCTTTGCTCGACTTAGTGAGGTGGATGTGTAGGTTCTGGGAACAT
>NW_005187740.1:204450-228167 GCF_000239375.1 Pundamilia nyererei | reverse complement strand
CTTATGGTCGTGAAAATACGGTACATAGCATTGTCCATCATTTTTAGAAAGAGAGTGTCCTGTATTGAGTGAGCTGGTTTGTTGTCGTTATCTGTCCGGTTAAAAACCGTTTGACCCAGAGTTTGTTCGGGCGCTTTACCTGGCCTGTTTGTGTGTGGCATTTCTTTGACTTGCAGAAGGCTATTGCATGGTTTGAAAACTGTAGGGCGGCCATTTTCCAGAACGACTGTCTTCAGTGTGCTGACTGTAGGCCTATGAACATTACCCAGACAGACCTCCCCAACTACAACCCACTCTAGGTCTAGGCGCTGGGCGAAGGGGGCGTTATGGGGGCCGTTAATTCTCTGCCTGACCTTGTGTGCCTGTAAAATGTCTCTCCCTAGTAGCAGGAGTATTTCGGCTTTAGGGTCTAGCTCAGGGATGTACTTTGCTATGGTACGAAGGTGCGGCTGGTGTAGCACTGCGCTGGGAGTTGGGATTTCATTCCTATTGTTAGGAATGTCCTGACACTCTATGAGCGATGGTAGAGGGATCACCACTGACCTATCCAGTGACTCAATATGAAAGCCTTCAGCTATTTTACCCCATGTTTCTACAACACCAGAGCATGTTCTAAGATTGTAGGAGAAAGGTTCACTTTTAATGTCAAAAAGTTCGAAGAACTCAGGCTTGGCTAAAGAACGATTGCTCTGATCGTCTAGTATTACATATGCCTTAACAGCTCTGTCTTTGTAACCTTTAGGGTACACCCATGTGAGACATATCTTGGAACATGAACGTCCCCACTGACCTGGACTGCGCACGTCTGTGCAGCTTGTTGTGACATCAACCGTGTCATGACTGTTTTCTCTCTCCCCGCCATTCTTTTGTGCTGGAGGTGGAGCCTTGTTGGTCTGTGGTGGAGGACCGGGATGCATGACTGCGTCGTGACTTGTGCTGTCACATTCAGAACACTTTACTGAAGATTTGCATTCCTTCGCAAGATGAGTGTCTGAAGAACAGCATCTGAAGCATATTCCTTTCTCTTTGAGGAAGGCCTTTCTTTCGTCCAGTGGTTTATTCCTCAATGTTCTGCATCTTTTGAGCGGGTGTGGCTTGTTATGCAGTGGGCAGTTCCGGTTAAAGTCCTTGTTAGGGGGAGAAATATTGGTTTTGTGTACAGTAATTGGCTTGCTGGAATTTAAGTTTTTGCAAAAGGTTTTTCTGGTTTTAAGTTTTGCTGTTGGAAACTTGGATCATTGCATTTCTTTGCCTCTTTACATATGAATTCACAGAAGTACTCAATAGGTGGGAAACAGCCTTGGTTGTTCTCTTTATATTGAGAGCCGTGTGACATCCACCTCTCCTGAAGTCCATATGGGAGTTTGTCTACGATTGGGCTAATTCCACGAGAAGTGTCCAGATAGAGTAGACCAGGCAGATGGCCGTCTTCCTTAGCGCCTTGAATCTCTTGCAGTAAATCTCCTAGTTCACGTAGCTTGACATGATCTTTGACTGTTATTTTGGGGAAACTGTCCAACCGTTGGAAAAGTGACCTTTCGATTGTTTCTGATGCTGCATAACATTCATTCAGTCTTTCCCATGCTTTGCATAGAGCTAATGTGGGGTTGTTGACATATACTGAACGTATGCGTTTCACCTGATCACTTGACTCCCTCCCTAACCACTTCGTCATGAGATCTAGCTCTTGAATGGGGGTGAGTCGGACCTCAGCTGTTGCACTGGTAAACGAAGAACACCATGCTCTGTAGTTCTCTGGCCTATCGTCGAACTGGTAAAGGCCTGAGATTATTAAATCTCGACGTGCCATGTATTGGGCAAAGGGCTCTGCTGGATTTAAAATGCTGGCCGTGGTGTTATAGTTATGTTGAGGTATGAATGGTGAGCCGCATGGGTTGAGAGGGGTATTTTGTTTCTCCACTTTAGGTTTTGTTTCACCTTTCAGCTGGGTTGGCTTATTTAGAGCAGCGATATTATCTGTGGTAAGCCTTGTTTCAGAGTCGATGGGTTGTGGCTCTAAATTGCCTTCTTCAGAGGGATGCCACGTTACAAATGTGTTGGGTGAGCTTGCTTGGGGGCAAGAAGTGGTTGGTAATTTTTGTGGACTGGGAGATAGCATTTGAGATCGTACATATTCATTTGTACGTTCTAATTTTACACTTTCTGATGGAGATTTTCTACTCTCAGGTTCTTCTTGTATTGCTTCAGCTTCCTCTAGCACTTCTGCTTCAGCTACAGCAGTATCAGCTTCCCTCTGTAATGTTAACACTTCTAATTCCGCATCTATTTTTGCCTTTTTCAGTTCGCTTTGAGCTTTTTCAACCTTTAACTGTGCTTCTTTTGTTGCATAGCATGCTCTCACCTTGGCAGCCTCTGCTTTAGCTCGAGCATGGGCAGGGCTTACTGCTGATCCAGATGAGCGGCTGGTCCTTAAACTGTGTGCAGACTTGTTACTGGATGCCATTTTGACCGTGATGAATCATCAGTAGGCGCCTTTTCACTGTAGTGTTTTCAACGAGGATGTTGGTGACACCGAGTTAAACCACAAATGAAGACCCTGGAGTTTAGTTGCAGCTTGTTTAATTGTCTCCATGAACATGTGGTGAAAACTGAAATGACAGAAAATAAACTCCATCTCAACAGGCAGATGGATGTTTACATCAATAAAGTGCATTACTAAAACATTCATGTTAGAAAAATATACATCAATATCCAAAGTTATCTGTATAAACTGTCATATAAAGTAACTTACGGCGTTCCAGCCTGATAATTCGGAGGAGATGGCATTTGATTACATCTCCATACTGCCTTTAGCATGAGTGTCACTACCCGATCCGTACCGGAAACCCGATTGGTACCCCGCATGCGCGAAAGGTTTCTACTTCCGGTCGTAGCGTTTTACGATAGTTATGGGTCAGAGTATCTGTTAAAATGTTAAGAATAACAAGTATATCTTAAAATGTTTGCAATAATGAAGCATTTCAGTACAATGTAGACAAAAACGAAAAATAAAAAGAAAGTTACGGATCAGGACTCTCCGATCCTTACTGCGACCGTACAAATCGGGTCTACTCGATCCGTACCGCACATGTGCAGATGTTTTCTTCTTCTTCTGTTCGTTTAATGGCAGTTTACTCCCCAGTGTACGAGGATACCGCCACCTGCTGACCGAGCGAATAAACCCTATTATAAACTGAATTATTGTCATTACAAACGTGTGTTAAATCTGATTTAGCGATAGTCGAGTGTGTTTATGCTTGTCTGTGAGGAGAGGATTGTTGTAATAGTGATGATGGTGTCCACTATCACTGTCAATTGTCAGTAAACACTTAATCTGGCTGATGAATCTACACGTGAGATATTACAAAGTCTGCATTATTAACTCTGTAATTAGGCGCCATTCTTCTTATTTTACGGCGCTGTTGCTCAATCGAGGGACGCTCTCTGTTGAGGAGAAAAGCATGAATTTCTTTGTATACGGATTATCCATTGTTTAAATGTCCCGGGCAGTCGAAAAGGAGGCAGAGCTGTTGAGAAATGCTAGGAGCTAACTGGGCGCTAACCGTACCATTCAAATATATTGAATGTCGCAATGTTGGCAAAGAGAGGAAGTGACGTAAGATTTGCGCATGCGGGGTACCGATCGGGTTTCCGGTACGGATCGGGTAGTGACAATGAGGAGCCTGTTTCTCAGCAAAACCGAGTGCTTGACCAAAACCCGGAAGTACTTGACCGGAACCGGAAGTGCCCCGCCAGAACAGGAAATACATTTTAGCGAAATTTTCCTTTTAACTAAAATGTATGTAAAGCATGAATTCTTCATTTTAACAACACATATTAATTTTTTAATGGCAAATCTTTTTAGAATTATTTATTTCAAACTTATGAACCTATTTATTCAGAGAAATGCCTTAAGGGCAACGCATTGCCCAGCCCTAGTGTTCACCTCTGGATTTAAAATAAGAACGTGGGACAGTTAAAAGACCCTGGTCAGGTGACTTGAGAGCTCGGCCATATAAGCAGGAGCCTGGGCATATAGAGCTTTTTATGTTAATAATAGAATTTTAAGATGGATTATTTTAAATTTATTTTTTATTTTAAATTTTAGTGGAAGCCAAAGAGAAGCAAGAATAGAGGTTATGCCCAAGCACCACCTAATTTTTGCATCATTTCTTGGCCAACTGAAGAGAAAGGCTTGAGAAAGACATGAGCTATAGTGAGCTATATTAATCAAGCCAGGAGAAAATTAAAATGCTAAATATCTAAAATAACTAAAATATCCAAATTATTGAATGAAATTGGTCAGATAAAAATGAAAACTATTTAGAACTGTGACATTCTTGCCAACCCACTTCTGTAATCTGTTACAGATTACACTAACGTGTTAAATGGCTTCAAATGAGTCTAAAATGGAACTAAGGAACTAAAATGGAATATTATATTCTTATGCCCTCAGATAAAAGTAAATATATCATTAGTGATTTTCAGGTATGCTGTTTCATTGTTGTGGCTTCATCGGTTCAAGATTGGAATCTATCAAAGAAACTGTTTCCCTCAATCAGCTGAAGGAGAAGACGAGCGACAACTTTCACAAGGATTTTTGAAATTAATGGCAATTTGAAAATAGATCTGTTATCGTCTAACTATAATAAATAAATGCCTGATTTATCTTGTTTAATTTTTGTTCCGAGCTGCTTTCTAACCCTAATTTTCCTTTAGCTACACTTTTCAGTCTCTACCATTCTCCTCTCTCGGTGCCTTAAAAAACAGAGCGAGTGAAGGATCTCTGCCTCCTCCTTCTCATCTCAGGCGGCAACCCAGCTGTCTGGATAATTTCCTAATGGCCCTGCGGCTGATAGCCAATCAGAGATGGTTCACCACGCCGTGTGACAGGAAATTCAATTAGGCTGCTTTTTTTCTTTCAATATTGCGCTCCCTGACTCTCTCTCTTTTTCTGCCATGCTTTCCCTTTGTCTCTTGCCCTCTCTTTGTTTATAGCATTTCCTCTTTTCCCCCTCTGTCTCTGGCTCTTCTCTCTCACCCCCTGCCTCCTCTCTTTTTTTCATCTCTCTGTTTCCTGGATCTGCCGAGAGAGAGAGTGAAAGAGTAGCTCCGGGCGTCGTATGTCATCCAGGAATACTAAAATAAATAAATAAAAGGAAAGAGTGCTCTTATTTTTCTCCATGACAGGAAAATGAAATCACAGGCTTTATGTCTTGCAGTTGAGATCCCCTAAATAGACAAAATTCTTTTTTCCTCTCTTCATTCCCGTTTGTCCTTGAAGTGCGAATTTAACCATGTGGTGCTTAACCATATATTTCAGAGTATGTACTGTACTAAAGGGAGAATCGCCTGCACTGCAGAGCCCACTAACATCCAGCTGACAGTGTGGGATACTTAGTCTTCAGCAAAAGTCATATATATAATTTCATATCACAAAATGTCATATCA
Source organism: Pundamilia nyererei (assembly GCF_000239375.1). Taxonomy (NCBI): domain Eukaryota; kingdom Metazoa; phylum Chordata; class Actinopteri; order Cichliformes; family Cichlidae; genus Pundamilia; species Pundamilia nyererei. Next base: position 222,716 of record NW_005187740.1, on the reverse strand, counting down.
TAAAATATAACCATTAAATGCACTGCGGAATCTCATATTGAAAAATGTCATATCATGAAAAGTTGGATCACAAAATTTCATCAAAAAATATTGTATCAACTTAATGCTTCACAGTGTGCTGCATCACATTGCAAAATGTCGTATGAAGAAATGGATCGCAAAATATTATAAGATAAAATTTCAAAAACTGTTTCTTGACTCAAATATAAAGATTTGCTATTATTCTTAGCATTTTCTGTATCAATCTGAGAATCAGAAAGGTTGTTGCCTTTTTTGTGCATGAAAGTTTTTCTGACTTTCTGTTAGTCAGAATTAATGATTATTGTAGAAAACAGTTCTTGAGGATTTTACAAAAGAATACAGTTATTCATTATTTTCTCTTACTCTCTGTTACAGGTGGATGCCAGTGCAGCTCACAGGATGAACCCGTTAGCTGCCCTTAGTATTGACCGCAATGCTCTGGTGGGGGAAAACCTTCGCCCCCATGGAGGAATTTTTTATCCTGCCATCCATCCTCTGTCCTCTGAAAAACCCCAGGAGCCTGGTACCTCACTGCCACTTGGCTATGATCTCCTGTATAAACCAGATGTATCCCTGCTTGAAGGCCAGAAATCTGCAAATGGATATGTTGGACTGTATAAAAGCCCAGCACCAGGACTGCAGAAACCTTTACTTGTTCCTGCTGCAGCTGGTGATGGCTTGGGCTTGGACCGCAGAGTAGGATCCAGTGACAAACAGCCAGAGCTGGGTTTGAATGGTACCAGTAGCTTTCTTAGACTACCTTGGATCAGCCCCTATACCGATGCTACAATGTACCCCTTCCTGGACATGGCATACAAGGCCTCATTCCTGTCTCAGCAGCCACCCTTCATCCACCAACAGCTGGCATATCAATCGTTGTGTGCCTCCAGGCTTGGGAACAGCACGCCTGGAGAGGAGAGACTTTTCTACCTGCCTCCTTATTTACCGGCCCATATCTCTTCTCCACTAGGCCCTCCAATAAGGATTTCTACAGCCACCCCAGCTTCTACAGTACTTTCACCATTACCCCACTGCCAGGACAAGACATTGCAGGGCATTGGTTCTCAGGTACATCAAGAACCCTCTGCCTTCAGCACCAGTCCTCAGAATCATCAGGATACCCAAGCTCACGCTGTTCACCATACAGAGCGACAACATGAGAGTAGCAGCAGCAGTGGTGGAAAGTCCACTCAGACCACTTCTACCAAAAATACTCTCAGCAAAACTACTGGTGGAAACAGTAGCACCCATGTTTCCAGCTCAGCTGGTACTGATGCCTTAGAGTCATCCCCAGTTACCCTTCCTTCTTCCTCACTTCCAACACCCCACCATCTCAGCAACAGTTCTGCAGAACTCCAAAAGTCCCTTAGCAGAAGCACTTCCTTATCCTCAACCTCAATTTCAGTGTGTCACCCTTTTTACATGAGCTCTGAGCGCTCCTCCCCTATACACTCAGGCAGCAGTAAAACCAAAGATGTCACCTCTGACTGCAGTAATAAAGAAAAGTGTATATCACCTGCAAAGACATCACTTGACAGAGTAGGACCCCATAAGGCTGCCAAAAAACCCAGAGAAAAACCTTTGGATTTGTCTGCTAAAGAGATGGAAGGTTTTCCAAGTGGATTCCCAACCAGATTAGAGACTCTGTCCAAGTTGGGGTATGTGCCACCATCTCATTACAAGCTGTTAACTAGTCAAGACCAACAGATCAAAGAGAGTTTAACCCGACCTGTTAGCACATCAGCTAAGACTTCAGATCATCCCGAAATGATCAGCACTGCAGGCCCCAGCTGGGCTACTCCAGGTCCTTCCTCTGCTGTCATCTCTGACCACAGCAGAGGCTCTCAGTCTATGAAAAACCGAAGTGTGGACAATACTGTACACCAACAGCACCCTTCTGGCTCACCTGGCTCTAAGAGAGTTGAGTTAGCCAGTATTTCCAGTACTGTCTCAGGAGGGCAACCTTCTGCAGCATCTCCTTCTTTAAATGCCAAAGTTGGGTGGCCACAAGTCCCACCTACTGACTCTGACAAAGTCCCTCCAAACAGCAAAGGGGAAACTCACTCTGGAAAACAAATCTTAACTTCTGCTAAGCCAGAGGTTAAAGAGAGCCAGACTAAGCATCAGCAGCCATTTCGTTTAGAAAATGGAAATGGCTCCAGCCAGATGTATAGTGATTCCTATCTTCCTCCTGGCTTAGGTTATACTAATCGCTATGTCCCGTACTCAGTTGCAGAAAATATATCCATGCAGCGACTGTCAATAGCAAGTAAAGGACATGTGTACCCGCATCCACTATTACTCGGTAGCAGCAGCTTTTACTCATCTAACATTCCACCAAGACACGGCCTCCCATATGGAGTTCATTCATATCCAAATTCCCAAGAGATTACCTCAACTCCAGTTTCAAATTATTCAAGTCTTACAAGCAAAGAACAGCTTGAGATCAGGTCCAAGAGCCAGGATAAACTCTGGACTTTAGAAAAGCCAGATGTTGACAGCTCTCGCACACGTGATAATGAGAAAGACAAGTCCAAGGCCTCAGGTAAAGGCCTGTCTGCCGTAAGAGATGATATAGTTTGCATTGACCTGGTGCATGATGAGGCAGAAGATGATTTTTCCACCAGTAATTGTGGCTCCACATCTACCAGAACCGAAGATTTTTCCAAACATGTACAAATCAGAGAAACAGAGCCAGGGCCTCCAAAAGGCATCCTTTCAACTCAAGGTACAGAGCAGAGACTAGGTTCACTATCCCACACGTCTCATCACACCTCTTCCTCACCTCCTCCTACTGGTCAGGATAGCACAGTGGAAATCCCAGAGGAGGAGGAGGAAGAAGCAATTAGTCCATTCCCAGATATCCCAGAGGAGGAGACAATGCGATGTGCCCGAACGTCTCCACAGCAGTTTTCTAGAAAATGTAAAACTGGAGCCTCTGCTGGTTCTGGGAATCAAACGTTGAATGCTACTGGTGGTGGGAAAAGTGTTACAAGTGAGGTTAGATCAGAAGTTTCAAGCAGTAAAAATATTCAACCTCAGCAAAGCCCTTCCAGAAACGTAAGCTCTTTGGCTCCTGGAAGCAGAGAAAATAGTTCTAGTGATTGTACTAGTTCCAACAACAGCATGGGAGTAGTCTGTACAATGAGCCCAAAGAGCTCAGCTCACCATGGCAGCACTCAATCAGAAAGTCCCGTTTACAGCAGTATGGGACAGAGTAGTAGAGACTTCAGTCCTCAGGTTCCAGCATCCAGAAGTTTTAATTCCAGGCCATCACCTGGAGGAGCCCAACTATATGCCAACAGCAACCCAAGAGGCCCCTCATCATGTAACGGAAATGCAAACAGTCCAAATTTTAGAAATTTTGTTGGGCCATGCTGCAGAAATCTGACTGTGAGGGCACCAACTTTTGAACCGAAACTTTTCAGCAGCCCAACTCGTGAAAATGTTAACTCTATGCCTACAAGCTACAGGAGCAACAGCCCTCATGGTGAGAACTGCAATGCAGTACAATTAAATGCTAATGCCAGAGCTCCTGCATTTGGAAAGTTTAGTAGTCAGAGTTATGGAAGATCCCTCTCTAAGAGCCAGCCTTCTGGAAATTACCAAACAGCCGGTGCAAGCAGCACCCTCAGGGTTCCCACATATGGAAATAGTTTTATCCAGGGCCCAACCTGTCAACACCTTTCACCAACCAGTGATGGTCTGAACACGATGCCAGTGGATCCGATGCTGGAGCTGTTAGTTAACAAAGACCTTTCCTCTACTATTAGCTGTGGAAATGAGAAGGAATTCAACATGCAAGACTGCGTGGATCCCCTGGCAGATGAAGAGGATGGTCACAGCAAATCCCGTGTCTCTGGCCTCACCAAACGCATTGCCAATTCATCTGGCTACGTGGGAGACCGATTCAAATGTGTGACCACAGAGCTTTACGCTGACTCGAGCAAGCTGAGCAGAGAACAGAGAGCACTTCAGGTAAGGCATCATGTCCTCATCCCTTCGTTATTCAATGATGGTATGGTGAGACAGAGAGAGCAAATCAGATTTTCTCTGGTGGTCTGGTGTGCTATGATTACACCACTGCTGCCTCTTTGGGTTTGTTTTCTGATATTGATTTTTCAGCTTACTGTTCATTAAGGTAATTTAAGTCACACTCACTGAAAGGAAACAGACTCCCCATTCACTGTGGTCCAATTCCACAGTGTGAAGCTTCTTGTAAACATGGAAAAAGTATTTTAAACCAGGGTTACTTTTTTAAAAATGACATTATCTAATAAAGTCCTGGAGCAGGGAAATGCACAGGAGACTGAGAATATTTACCAAATAATAAATTGTGCCTGAAAGAAGGTCATTTCAATAATTTCTTGTGCAGTTATAACATTATGATAGCCTAAAAAATTGAGATTTCCTTAGCTGGATGATTGAGCATGCATCAAAAAGCTTTATCATAGGTTTTTATGAACATTCATATGTGGCTAAGTTCCTTTGCCATTTTGGCTAAAATATGGTTGGAATGCAGCTTTTAACTCAACTGTTGTGGTGTTTCTCGGTTTTATTAAGAAATTAAACATGAACATATGTGTCAGTTTTGCCTGCTGATGCGCAGCCAAGGAGATATTTGTAGGAGGAAGCAGGAATTGGTTTTCTCTGAGGATGCGGTCCCTCACTAGCTTCCCACCTACAAATTATCTTTGGAAGTTGCAGGAGGAGTAAAAAGAGAATGCTGTGATTGTTATGGCTTCTACGTAGGAGGAGTGAATCTCAGCATATGCTGCAGAGCGCTGGTCTTTAAATTACGGTTTTGATTTATCAACTGATTGTTCAATAAGAAAAAAACAAAAACAAAACAACCACAGCATAGCGTCAGCAGTTTTAAATTATTGTGGAAGTGGTGGACAGTTAAGGACATGAACATTCGGATAGAATCACCGTTTGCAGATGTCTGAACAACTAAAACCCTCCGACTGATTCTAAAGTTCATTTTCATTGTTGGTTGTTTCTTTTGCTTTCATGCACAGTCAAGTCACTTAAACCTTGTTTATACAGGACCCAATGTACAAAAACTGAATGTAAATATGGGCTTATATGAGGTGGCTAATGAGTGAAAAATATTTTGAATTTGAATTAATTCAATGATGTGGCAGTAAAAGAGGAGGTAAGTAAAACAGAAACAGTAAAATGTTGCTTTAAAAAGCAATTATAAGCCACAACCTTAAAGTTAGCCTCAGCTGGTGGATTTTTGGTCTGCATTTAAAGAAATCAGCACTTTCAGCTGCGCTCACAGGGCCAGAGTCTACTGTTAATGCTTCTGTTTTTTTATTGTTAACCCTGATCATAGAGTGTTCAGATCTAATCCAACCATACAAAGAAAAACAACCTAGAATGTCAACAACAGACTTAGCAGACATAATATGGGATTTTAACCGTAAATCGGGAGAGGAGGTTTGTTTGAATCTGCAGTGAAGAGTGGTCGGATATGAGGAGGTATTTAGGAGGAGAGTGGCTGCCTTCTCCTCCTCTCTTTTGCTTTTCTGCCTGCTGATATTTGGGGTCGAGCTGAGGTCGAGTTAGGATAACTCAGCAGCTCTGTGGCTCCAGGCGACTGTTAACCTGATGGTTTTTCCCCAAACTGTGAAGGAAACAGTGGAAGGAAGGAAGGAAGGAAGGAAGGAAGAAGTCTCTTTTGCGTTTTTTCTTCCTTTCTGTCTCTATTTTTATATGTTTATCTTGGCTTTTTCTATTTTTTCTCTTCATCTTTCTCTCTGAACATCATTTTTGCTTTCTTTGTTCCTCCTTCACCTCCTCCTCTTCATCCTCCTCTCAGTAGATGGAAGAGGATGAATTCATTGTTTTGTTTTGGGTTTTTTTCCTAAGAAGTCCTCATCTTCATCCTGCAGTCCCAGATTAGCTTTCACTTCTTTAAAGTTTTTGTTATTTTTTTTTTTTTATTTACTGATGGAAGCTGCTAAATGAATAATGAAGTACATTTCCAGACAGGCAGCTTTAGAAAGCCTATACTTTACATTACAGCTGATGTAACGCTATTGAATTATTTGGGACGCAAAATAAAATATTAGCTGTCTAAAATAACGTGATTAAAATTTCTATAATTAATATATTAGTTTTCAGATATATATCCACATTCAGGCAAATAGATAGTGAGACGAAAGGTTGAGCCCAAAAAGCACCACACTTCTGTTAAGTCTATTCGTTGTTGTTTTAGATCTCTTTCTAGACATTTGTATCTTTTGTGGTTGTTTTGTATCTTTTTATGGACATTTTCCGTCTTCTATCTTTTTCATCTTTCTGGATCTCTTGAATGTCTTTTTTGTTACAGTCATTTTTCCATCTTTTCTTTGTGGCTACTTTCTAACTCTTTCTATTATGGTCGTTATACCGTCTTATGGTCATTTTCTTTTTGTGGTCCTTTTTATCTCTTTCTGTTCATTTTCTGTATCTTTGTAGTACTTTTTTCATCTTTGTTGTCATTTTATATGTCCTTATGGTAATTCTGCCTTTCTTTTGCATAAATTTTTTGTGGTCAATTTGCCTAAATTTGTCATCATTTGATGTCTCTTTGTTTTATGGTCATTTTTTGCCTTTTTGTGGTCCTTTTTTAATCTCTGTGTTTTAACTCTCTTCATCTTTGTTGTCATTTTATATCTATTTACAGTCATTTTGCCTTTCAATTTCTTGTTTTTTTATCTCTTTGTGATCATTTTGCATCGCTTTCTGATCATTTTCTGTTTATTTCATTTTGTGCCATTTTCTGGTCTTTTTTTATTTCTTTATGGTCATTTTTAACTTATTTTTATTCATTTTGTGTCTCTTTTTGTTCCATTCTTCATCAATTACAATGTTGAGTTTAGCATTAAACCAACAGCTCCACAAGGATAAACAACAACTTCAGGGTCTTGTGTTTTCAGTAAAATTCTATTAACTTTATTTTTTTTTTACTTTTTTTTTCAGGTGACACTTGAAGCCCAGGCACCAGATAAACTAATTACGCAATATTACATTTAGCCATTACTGTTGCACATGCAGGTTTATTGTTGCACTGGGCTCCATGTTTTCATGTGTTTTCCGGGTGATTCCTGTCCATCTGTTTATTCCCTGTACAAAGCTGTTTGCTCAGTCAATCGTGGCTCCTGAAGGAGGGTGCCGGCTCAAATTAACTCACATTTTTGCTCCTACGCCCCTGGGTGCTCTCAGCTCTGGGCGGCAGCGTTGGATGGATTTGTAGATCGTTTCACGGGCCATTAATTTTTAAAATGGGTTTGCGGTCAGGGCAGAGTGAGGTGAGTGACTAATACCAGGATGTCAGGCAGCGGATCAGGGGAGCAGGCACCAATGGTTAGTAAGGGCATAACAAGCCTGTAAAACCAAAGATGAAGCTTTCAGAAATGAGTGTGGTGCATCTTGGGATGTAAGCTGTAAACATGCATCTTCTTCTTTAGGATCATAACAAAATGTCTTTCAGACATGATTGGAGGTTTCTTGATTTGTCTCTGGTATCTTAGTTCAGGTAACAGAGCAGAACAGGAGTGGCAAATATTTAAATTCTGAAAGAAAATATCACGTGCTGGTGGCTACAGAATATCCTAAACAAGAGCATCTGAAAAGACATCGGTAACAGTGAATGGGGAGAGGCAGGTGATGGTAAAATACTTAAGGAGTATAAAGCGATTTTTGAGATGAGCACTGCAAGAACGCTTGCCAATGGTTAGAATTTAAGTAATAAAATAAGCCGAGGTCTTTTTTTATTATTAAAATGGCCATGAAACTCTGTCTTTAAAAGAATCTCAAATGACAAATTGCTGTTAAGCACAGAAAAAACAACAACTATTAATGCCATTAATAACTCTTTAAAGGCAATAAAAACTTTACATTACGGAGGTTTATGTAATAATCAGTAAATAAGAAAATCTGATCATGTAAAGAAAATAACATTTGGAGTTAAGTACTCACACAGCAGGCTCAGCAGATGCTGAAGCACATAGAGTGCAGAGCTTGCCAACTTTCTGAAGAGTCAGTCGCTACAGACCTCCAAACTTCATGTGACCTTCAGATTCGCTCAAGAACAATGGCAGAGACCTTCATGGAATGGGTTTCCAAGTGGATGCAGTGGTGTAAACCACACTCCCACTGGACTCTAGAGCAGTGGAAAAGTGTTCTCTGGCGTGACAAATCAAATGGTCTAGAAATCTAATGGATGAGTCTGGGTTTGATGGTTGCTAAGAGAACAGTACTTGTGTGACTGCATTGAAATAGAAAACGACCAAAACTGAGTCAAGCTGCATCGAATCAAGCCAAGTAGGTATTTTTGCCAGGATTTCAGTGTTTTTTCAAAATCCTTATTCTGTATTTTGCAGTGACTCAAATAAAATTCTGTCACACAATACGCAGGGATAAAAGTTTTGTTGACCATTAAGTTACGTACAGGTGACGTTAAACAAGCCCAAGTGGAGACAGACATATACATAAATACCAACACTGAACTATGATTTTATTAAACAGAACTGTTAATCCATAGTTCAAATGAATGAATGAACTGATTTTAAAAACCCTAAATTCAAAATCATTGCGCTGAGTTTGAAAGCGTTAGAGGTGAAAGAGGTTAGATAAAGTTAAAAAAAAATGAAAAGAGATGAACATGCTGAAAGGAGTTGAGGTGTAAATGCTAAAAGTTTCAAGCAAACTGTGATCCCAGTTGGACTGAAAAAAACAATCTGACAGATTGTGAGGAGAAGAACTGAGGGACTTTGTTGTGTTTGAAGCTTCCTGAAAGGAATCAAAGTATGAGTGTACTTTAATTGGTCATAAATGATTGGTCACTAACAGCATATGCAGTTATTTTACAGAAATGCATTAAATTTGCTGCCTTTGGTTGATCGTTTGAAGGAAAGAAAGATTCTCCAAAATATGATGCTGTTTTCTGGACTTCATCCCAGCAGCACCTGTTCACTGTTTGTTTGGAGCAGCTTCACATATTTCTCTGCGTTTGTCTGTTGCAATGCCAGCAGGGAGTATTTTTTATCTTTCAAAGCAGCAGAGTCGGGGGGGTCACAGAGCGACTTCTGAGTGTTTAGGATTTGTGGTGTGTTTGTGTTCTGAGGCAGTGAAATCATGAAGCTTCTCGAGGCTCCAGCTGCCTCAGAGAAACAGAGGTGAGTACCTCTGGCTGACAGCTGCCGCCGCCTGTGAGGATCACTGAAAGTCCGGAGTTAGAGGTCAAGAAGGGAAGGTGATGGCGACCAAATGCTGATTCTTTTTTAGGGACCAATCCTACAAATATTGACTGAAAGAGGTCAAATACCAAATGTGAACAGGATCCAGTTCAAAAGCAGAAGCTCTTCTTCCTGAGAGCTGGAAGGTGACCCAAAATCTAAAAAGATTAAGATTTGTCAAATAAACAAACCTCTAACCTCTAGCGGGCTCATTATGTTACCTGAAAATTACTTGCGTATATTTTTATACTCCAAAATGGACTCTGAATGACAGTACAGAATAATCCGCATGTATTATATACTAGCCCTTTATATATCTCCTCAGTTCACACTCCGTATTAGGGTACTGTGTCTTAAAGCCCTCATTAAAAGTTCACTTTCTTCTGATTGGCTAGCTCATGGAAGTCTGCCTGGGAGCAGCACCGAGTGCTTGTTAACTGGTCAATATTGAAAGTACCACAGCTTTGGGTTCATAGGGATCACTTTTATCCTTAGTTACCTCATTTGAAACTCCTGAAATTTAATAATATGTATATTACTGAAAACAAGGAAAACAGATCAAACCTGTGCTGTACTGGTTGTTTGGTTTCGTATATTCACATGGAAACAAAACAGTAACGCTGCATGACTCCAGTTTTGATGGGCCTAAACCCCCGTCCACACAGGGTTTCAATCTGGTTGCCTAGGTAACCCTCTAGTATCCTTAGCACTTATTGGTAGTCGCTTTAATTGTGTAACTTAATGAACAGTTTAACTCTAGACCAATCCAACGCCAGCAAATGTTTCCTCCATTATCACGAAAAGTCAGTAAAAGTTTCTTACATCTCTGGTTGCCATGTTGCTTCACCGTGTGTGGATGATGCTTTACATTAAAAGCCCAGGGTTCTAAAAACCCAGGTATCAACTCAGTATGTACTGCATAAACTCCATGTAAAAGATTCTTTATGACTCTACTTTTTAAAGCATCAACCCTACTATATGTTTACTTTGTTGTCCTGTTGGTTTTCTGAAGCCAGAAATGACCATCTTTGGACGAGAAGGTCAAGTTGTAATTTTTCTCCTCATATCAGGTGGTTTGTTTTGCAAGCTGCATCTACAGTCCGTATGGAAGCATCACACAAACACACAAACACAGATACCTTCAAATTAGTGTGAAGTAAAATCAAAAACTGGAGCTCAGTGTTCTTCTCTGTTAGTACAGTTAACCACACAGCGGCCCATCATTGGTTAGATAGTCCAGAGGTCCAATTCAAGGACTCCAGATAGCTGAGCAGCTAGAGCCACCTGTGTCGCCACCCACCTATCAGTCAAAGAGGCCACGTCCCTAAGAATGCAAACTTTGAGTACAGTCTTTGGAAAGGAGAACATTAGCTACAGAGACCAACACAGTCGTTGTATCAAGCTGTAAACAAGTTTATTTCATAAATGTGGACATTTAACATTTTTATCTCCAGACTTTGCTGCTTGATCAATCTCAATTTTTTTTTAACTAGTCCTCTATCCTTCATTTTTTATTGAGCTCCCTTGTTTTTTGTTTTTTGTGTGTTTGTTTGTTTGTTTGTTTCATTGAATAAGCTGCTGTCTGTTGGCTAAATCAATTAGAATAAGTGGACTAATTAATGTACTGATCCATCCAGCTTTAGGAGTGCTGGTTGGTTTCTGGGGAAATAATAAATTTAAGATGTGTAATGAAGGTCAAGAGGGTCCAAACGCCTCCAGGCTAAAGCAACATGTTGACACTTAGTCGTGTTTCAGGCTCGACCGACGCAAACTCTCATATGTGCTTTTCTGTTTTTCTCAGCGTGCCATGCTTCGCTTCTCCGAGCTGGAGCTGAAAGAGAAAGAGGGAGACAGAGGACGAGGAGGAGGAGAAGGAGATGAAGAAGAAGTGGAGAAGGAGCTGGCAGAAGGCCAGCAGGGAGAAGAAGAAGAAAAAGAGGAGGAGGAGGGGGAGAAGAAGACAGATGAGGCGGGTTGGGAACGCTGCCAGCAGAGTGAAGGGAGGCGAGGAGGGGGAGGAGGAAGAACTCCCACTGCAGCCGCTGCTGAGGCTCCAAGAGGTAAGAGGATTTCCTGAGAGTTCTGCAGGATGATGCACACACATGCACACGCACACAGACACATGCACACATCACAGACCCACAAAGACATAAAAACACACGCCTTTCTTTTTTCCAGTTGATCTCACTCGCTTGAAGTCGCTCAATTTCTTTGTCTCTTTCTCTCCTTTTTGTGCTCTCTCTCCATCTGTGTGTGTGTGTCTGTTTGTGTGTGTGTGTGTATCTCACATACACGCACACATTTGAACTCTGGGTGCACTTCTCTCCTTTTAAACTGAGCGAACCGCTGCCTTCATTTTCTCTAGAAAGCCAAGCGTGCCCGTTCAGTCGCACACGCAAACCATCAGCGGTTTCTCTTCCACATTTTTAAAAGTAAAAGTTTTAAGCGCAGAGTCCCGATTTGTTTTGTTTCACGCTCGGTTCACTCTGCTAAAAACAAAAAAAGTCCCAAAACACTATTTCAGGATCATTCAGTAGGTGTTTTTTAGGTGGTCGGTTTTGGCTCGTTTCAATGAGTTTTTCAAACTAACCAAACAAGTCTGACTGTGATGATTCACTTTAAGTCATTTTTAACTTGCATTTCTTGCAGTCACAGCTCCACAGGCTGAAATCTGAGACATTTTAAGGTTCAGTTGTGTTACTCATGGCTGTTTAACCTGCTGTCAGTTTTTTGTTTCAGATTCAGACTCATTCTTGGGTATATAGCAGTTTATTTTGTTTGCAGTGTAAAATTACAATTTTTAGTTCTGTGTTAAAGCTACACTGTAGATACGTTGTAACCACACGCCCCTCTGAAACCCTACAACATATCCTAAAGTGTGTCTTTGTAACTACACACTGCGCTGGTGCAGGCTCTGACGATTGTGGTTGACCTGACCAGTGCCGTAGATTCCTCCTGAGCATTTTCAATGTTTTAGCAGGTTTTTTACAGTTTATTTATCGGTAAGAGTACACTCATTGTCTCAATATAAAAACTCATATATGTAACGAAAACAAAATGAAAAACCTACAAAAATCTTTAATAATTGGCAACGGTGGGAAGGAAAAACTCCTTTTCAATAGGAAAACACCGCCAGTAGAACCAGCCATCTACCCCAAATGGATAGGGGTGAGGGGAAGAAAAGTATGAATGCTGATAAAAGTGTCAGACAGTTACAAAGGGAACGTGTTAGGCTCTGCAAAGGCTCTGCAAAACGGTGGTTGTGTTATAAGTATGGAGTGTTCTCCTTATCCACCAGCAACGAGTCTGACAGTCTGCTTCAAGCGGCTTCAAGCGTGTCAACCAGGAAAAACCCACATCAGCCAGAGCTTTAAGGACCTCAGGGCAAATATCATCCAGCCCCAGGGGCCTGCCAGAGAGGAGTGCTTTGAAAACTTCAGCAACCAGTAACTTCTGCCCTTACAATCAAGTCCTCTACCTGATCCCCACTTCTTCCATAACCATGTATTTGCTTCAGCTACTGCTAGAGCAACTTTCTACTTGGTATGCTGGTAGTAGTAAGCTTCTTCCAGAGCCCCACAAGATAGATAAGTTTGATAGGACTCATTTTTAACTTGTGGTGTCCCTAATTGGGTTTGGGGGTTTCTGCTACAGAAAGCACCTACCATCTTGCTACAGACCCTAGCAACATAGAGGCAGACCTGGCCTGTTTGGACTCGGTGTTGCTGGTCTTTGACGTTCTGGTGGGATTTGAAGATGGACCACGACTTCTGCTAGACACGTACAATGTATCCTTCCTACACAACTGGGCACACCAGGCCTCTCCAGCATCCTCCTCCACCGTTGTTACTTGATGCAAAGCATCACCAGGTTGCAATCGGCTGCCAGCTCTTCTCCTGTCTTCATCCGAGGGGCCCAGCCATGCAAAGCCAATTATTCTATTACAGTATTGACTATTGATGTGTCAGCCAAAGGTGTCTTGGTGCCATGTGTATTGAATAACACTCGTATGCATGAACACCGTGTTTGTTTTGCACATCTGTAGTTAGCACAGAAGACCACTCATGTTCAGATCAGGCAGGCTGTTTCTCCAAATCTAATCCCTCCAGGTTTCACCGTTATCACCTATTGTGCGCTCTCCAGCACCCAACCCAAGAACTGTGTAAAGGTTCAGGTACTCCTAATTGTTGCTTGACACACAAGTGAAACAATAGTCAGAGCTTGTTCCCTGATCCGCAAAGGGAATAAAGGTGAACCTGCCCTTTGTAGCTGCTTCTCAGCCTTGGAAATCCCCTCTCCATTTCCCTCTCTAGGAGATTGGTTTCAGAACCAGTGCAACATGTTGAGGTGACCCCCACTATATCCAGCCAGTATCTCTCGATCTGTCACACAAGTTCAGGCTCATGCTTCTACAGAGCAAATAAATAAAAGACCGGTGAACATCTATACACTGTTGTGCTTTTACTGCCTTACTGCATTTTCAGTTTTGCTGGCTTTGTCAGAAAGGTGATACAGTTGTGCTTTTATGGCTTTATAGGCAATGTGAGATTACATTTTAGGATTAGGAGAAGCCTCCTTTATAAATATATCTGACTTTGTGACTGTGCAAAAATCATTTCCTTGAATGCAAACATTTTCCATTTGAATTATAGTGTTGCCTTACATATGGCAACTTTTTGGGAGGGGATTTTATGTCAGATTATTGCTGACCTCTGCTGCAAAAAAGGATTTTTAATGAAATCCTAAACTAATGAAAGGATCTCAGAAACATTGAAAGTATTTTTTTCACAAAATTCAAATCAGCAACTTAAAAAGTTTTCGGGAAAATCAAGAGTTGCTCAAATCTGCCGCTGCTGTTCTCAGGGCAGTTTTATTCTCTGTGTGCGTGCTAAGCGGCGGTCTTTAGTGCACGCAGCCAGACAACAACGTTTCCATGACGATTGCTTTGATGGCCCGTTGCCATAGCGCATAATGTGCCTGGAAGCAACGGGAAGCAGGGCAAGTCAGATGATTCAGAGAAGAGAGAGCATGGGAATATATGGAGGGAGAAAGATAGGGAGGCGGGATGATTAAAGACAGGATGAAAGAAGAATAAAAAAGATGACAGAAGAGAGAAAGAAAGGAATGAGGAGAAGAAGAGAAAATGTGAAGATGAAGATGGAAAGAGTGAGCGAGAGACATAAAAGATGAGGGAGAGTATAAGGCGCCTGTCTTTGATCCTCTCAGCGGAAAAACAGAACACAGCTGTGTTTGTATTGCTCACTTTGTGAGGACTCAGCTTCCTTATGGGGACAAAAAACAAGCAAAAGGTAAATCAGGACACTTGAAGATGAAGATGAGGTTAAGGCATCATTTTTCCCTGGTTTTTCAGAAGGTCCTGGATGCCATCTGGGTCAGTGGTGGTGGTGTCCAGGGGAAGATTAAAAATGTTTCAAATAAAATTATAAGAAAGCAGCTGGATAAACCCCTGAAATTAAGCTGCAAGATGAAGGACTCCTCTGCTTGCAGACCATAAATAAAGGAAGTTGGGATAACATATGCTGTTAAATGATGAGGGCACACAGCTGTGTAGGTTTTGGTTCAGTTAAGAGCAACAAGAACACATATACTGTAATATCGCCTAAGTCTAACTTCCAGTTTTTAATGCATGGTCTCAGTTGAGGTTTTTTTAGATCAATTATTTACCAAGTCACATTTCGTAAGAGGCAGGCCATAAACTTTCCAAAGTAAAATGACAAAAAAAAACACCCCAGAAACAACTGGAAATAATACTAACCGACTGACATCAGTTGTCTCCAGTTGACCAACCTGAATGCATAGCTCTAACTGTCGTTGTCTTTGGTTGTAACTAATAATGCAAGGTCTGTTGGCACTGAATGCAACTATTTTCATTTGGCTTATGGAGCGCCACCAAAAATCTTAGCTGTCTGTCTTTTCTGTGCATTCTTCTTCTTCTTTAAATCACTTATTGAAATCAGTGTCTTCAAACTATTACAAATTATGCCAATGTGTTTTCAGTAGTTAGTGTCTTCCCTCAGTCATTTTAAGATTCAGGCCCTGTACATGAATAGTGGTGTTAAACTAAGATGTACATTTTTTGTTTGTTTTTTTTTGTTTTTCATGCAGGTTTACACTCTCCCTGCCCTCACAACCACCTCCCTGTCTTGCCACTTTGTTGCAACTCCAACAACCTTCCCATCCCCAAGGAGAAGAATGATGGCTTTATGGAGAAAGAGAAAAAGAATGAACATGAAAGAGGAACTGGTCAGGAGAAAAAGACAGAGAACACTTGTTTTGGCTCACAGACAGAACAACAACAAAGGTTTTTCCCCCCATCCAGAGGCCTGTTTCAGGGAAACACCTCCACCCTTATGTCCAGCCCAGGCCTCACAGGTTCAAATCTGAATATGGAGATCAGTCGGCGGCGTATCTTCAGCCTTGAGCCTTTCCATCAGAGCAGCATCATAAACAGCCGGCTGAAGAGAGGGAGGGAGGAGGACAAAGAGGAGGAGATGGAGGTGGAGGAGGGGACGGAAAATCTGAGCAAGAAAGCCAAATTCACAAACGGTAAGAATTCAGAAAGTCTTCATGTCTGTGATTTTATCTTTTTCTGTTGGGATGCTGGAGTCTTCTCCTACTGACTCACTGGTCTTGATTACAGAGTCATCTCTGGAAGACGTGAAGAAGCTGAAGGTCTGCATCGAGTTGAATGGCCTTCGGCTCAACAAGCCCCGCCTACCCGGGGAGTTCAACCAATGGCTTCCCACTGGTCAGAGATCAGCAGAGGCCAACAGGAAGTTCAGAACAGATGTCCCATCCATCAGGGCGAGGTCAGACATCAGCGAAGGCTGGTGTGAGCCCACATTTATGAGAAGGGATGGAACGAGAGGTAAACCCTCAAATTTTGCTCTTTAAACTTGACACTTTGCCTCAGATGATTCTACGTGTATTCAGGATCCGACTAAAGAACAATAAAAAAATTTAATGTACTGTGAAACTGGAAACTAAAGAATAAAATGTGTTTAGACACGAGTAGAGACATGTCTATAAGCTGACAGCCCATGTCAAGTTTCATGATGATTTGGACTTGTTTCACTTATTAAACCACACTTCTAACCCACGCTGCATGAGGCACACATTTATGTGTCAGCGGCAGACCTCTAACAACTTTTATTCTGAAGGCAGAGCTGTGGGTTCAGAGCAGAAAGCTCTGCTGCTGTTGCTGCTCGTGCTGATGAAATCTCTCTCTGCGTCTCTCTGCTGTCATCAGTCCTCCACCTCTCCATTTCCTCCTCCACCCCCTCTCGTCTCTCCCTCACAGCTCTTTTTCCTCTCTCTGTGATTGCCGGAGCACACGAGTGGAATTACACCAACGACGTATGTGTATGTGAGCGTGTGTGTAAATCTGTGTGTGTATGAACCCGTGCGGCCTCGTGGCGTGCTAATAGCCGTCTAACATCTCCCAGATGGAGCTGTCACACTCGCAGTAATACATAGGGAATGTGTTAGCAGCCTCCTCCTCCTTGTCTCCTTGCTCTGTTTGTTGAAGGCTGCTCGGAGTGGCACTCACAGTCTGTGCTTGTTCTCTTCAGGATGTCAAATTCACTTTAACTCAAACCAAATAAATCCAATTAAATCCAAACCTGCCATTAGTGGTGGTGGTGGTGGTATTGGTGCATCTGACTTACAAAGTCTCTGCTGATTTCATGCACTTGCCTAAGATCTGCAAATTTACTACATGCTAATGATGCTGATAACAAGGTCTGTAAAGCTATTACTTTTTAGGAGAAACAAGTTGGAATTATTGCAGACCAACACGTAATTAATTTAAATAAACCCAAATGCAGCACATTTGAATGCTGTTGGAACTCTATTTGTCAAGATGATACAATCAAAAGCATTGATTTAAATGTGATCCATTTACATCAAAATAGGAATGGACCAAATGGAACACCCTGTGGTACACCAGATTTATGAAATAATTTAGGTGTTTAATTTGAACAGCCATTGGCTGCTTATGGTTACTTTTCTGCTGTCGTGGAGTTTGCTGGGAGCGCTGAGCAGTTATATTTACCAAAGCATGCACTGCAAGGATTTTGCTCACAGTGATTGTTTCTCTGTATGAATGAATCTGTAAATACTGAAGTTATGTCAGTTTTTGTTGTCCAGAAGATTAACTTTACCAATGACTTAAAGCACTTTGAAGATATAGGCAAGGCCTTCTTTGATAAAGACATTGTCTAGATGGGAACATATGTTGCTCTAAACCTGTTTATTGCATTTAGCACTGATGGCCTAATATGCCACCATACCATCAGAGATGCAGGCTTTTGAACTGAGCACTGATAACAAGCCAGATGGTCCCCCTTCTTTTAGTCCAGAGGATGCTGTGTGTTCCATGTTTTTAAAAAAAAAAAAAAAAAAAAACTATTTCAATGTGTCTGATCACAGAACAGTTTTCCATTTTGCCTCAATTTTAAATGAGCTTTTGCCCATTTCTGTATAATGTTCACATAAAGCTTCTTTGCATGATAGAGCTTTAACCTGCAATGGTGGATGGCATGGTAAACTCTTTTTATCTATTTCTGGATGCGTTCCTGAGTCTATAAGGTGGTTTTCATGACAGAATTATCTTTGTTTTTAATGCAGTGCTTCCTGACAGCCCAGAGATCAGAAGCATTCATTACTGATTTTAAGCCTTTTTCCTCACACACAGAGATTCCTCCAAATTCAGGGAATCTTTTGATGATATTGTGTATGTTATATGAGAGATCTTCAACTCTTTTCAATTTTATATTGATAAACTATTAATAACTGCAATTTTTTACAGACTGGTGAAGTCTGCCTCTCATGGATGCTCTTTTTATACCCAGTCGTATTAATGATACAGTGGGGCAAAAAAGTATTTAGTCAGCCACCGATTGTGCAAGTTTCCCCACCTAAAATGATGACAGAGGTCAGTAATTTGCACCAGAGGTACACTTCAACTGTGAGAGACAGAATGTGAAAAAAAAA
>NW_005187740.1:181461-203152 GCF_000239375.1 Pundamilia nyererei | reverse complement strand
AATTCTTTACAAATCCTACCATGTGGATTCATGGATTTTTTTTTCACATTCTGTCTCTCACAGTTGAAGTGTACCTCTGGTGCAAATTACTGACGTCTGTCATCATTTTAGGTGGGGGAACTTGCACAATCGGTGGCTGACTAAATACTTTTTTGCCCCACTGTATGTAGTCAGTTAACTTAATAACAATGCCCTCCAATTGTTTCTTTATAGCGCCAATGATTTTTCAGGCACTTCCCAACTTTATTGACATGTCTTTCTGTCATTACACTCAAAATAAGGTAATATTGTTTTTATGAAAAACGCCTCATTCTATATAAGACTGAAGCCATATAAGAACTCCTCCTGCATGTATGGGGTAACATGGAATCTGACTGGGCCATGATACTCAATTTAAGAAGCAGCCTGTAGGACAGTCATTGGTGTGAATCTTGGTGGTAACCTAAGAAACCACTAATGGTTGTTGGTGGTAATAGAAGCCATCAGGCTGTAGAAAGAGTACTTTCAAATTTTGTTGGGCCAGGGGACTCCTGAAAAACCACCAATACCTGGGGTCGAGAAAGACTGCTGCCGTGACAAAAACAGAGGCTATACAGAAGGACTTTTTGTTGGCCTTAAAGAGGTTCCAGTAAACCATTCAGAAACTCAGGAAGGGAAAGCAGGGCTTGGTATTTTTGGTCGGGGAGTTGCTGGTGCACATTGTGAATACTGCCATGTGGTGGAAGTGGTACTTTGAAAAGCTCCTTCCTTCCTGCAACAACACTGTTGTTGGTCAAGTTTACCAAAGGAAGCAGAGACTGAAAACTTGCTGAATATCTGGGCAAAAGTTGCAAAAGTTTCCCCCTAAAAGCTCTAGAAATTGTTGGGCAGTCTTCAGACACACCTTTTCAGGGATACATGAACATCTGGAACAGTACCTATGAGGTAGCTGGGAGAGATTGTGGTTCTCATTTGCAAAAGGGTTCCCTCATATGTGATTCAATTGTCATGGTAACACACTGTTCAGCCTGTTGGAGAAAGCTGAGACGGAAGCTTGGACCCTCTTTTCCTTCTCCAAAAAATTCCACCTTGGAACAGTGGGAAAGCTCTGTACCCATGGGATCATGGGAGTTTGACAATCAAGTCTGCATGTGTCTTATAAATTTGGAGAATATTTTTTTCCAGGTTCCCTGAGGTGAAGTAAGAGGTCCTCTTAACTGTATAACTACAGGTTTCATGAGTCACAGTTACCTGTGGTCATACCTCAGTATAAGCAAGCCTTGACATAATATCAAGCATGTCTTGGTGGGTGTTAAACTCCATAGAGGATGTCCCTTGTTGCCATTTCTGTTATTCATGGACAGGATCTCAGGCATAGCTGGGAAGTGGAGAGTGTCCATTTTGGGAACTTCAGGATAGGATCTGATTTTTGCAGATGGTCTGGTTCTGTAGGCCTCAGAACATACTTTTGACACATACTGGGACGTCTGAAGCAGAGTATGAAGCAACTAATATGAGTGTCAACATTTCTAGTCTGAGTCCATAATTCTCTGCAGGAAAAGAGCAGATAAGTTCTTCTATGATGCAGGAGAGTTGCTGCCCCAAGTAAAAGAGTTTATCTTGTTTATAGAGGATGATAATGTGGACCATGAGATTGACCAGTGCTGCATTCACAGCCACAGGGGAGTTGTACCAGACCAGACAACCAGACACCCTACCCTTATCTGGGATCACTCTTTGAGGGTGTTTTCATACCTATAGTTTGATTACTTTGGTCTGAATCAGTTGGTGAGTTTGTAACCTTGTAGCTTTTCCATGTGGTTTGGGTTGATTTCACACAGAGAAAAATCAGAGTGAACTCAAAGTTAACCAAAATACATGACAATGAAATACGTGAGAATGTTCAGTCCGCTTATTACTGAGATGTCTATGTGGTGTCTTGATAAACTGAGCAGATATTTGAGATTTACACAGCTACATTCTCGTCTGAAAATATGTTAAACGTTTATTTTGTGACCCAGAAAGAATAATAAGAGTAATATTAAAACTAACTAGCAGCCACCATTGTTGGAAACTGAGCTGGGCTGCGCTATTAATTCTGTGATACAGTTTCTTCTTCTTCGGGGTTTAACGGCAGCTGGCATCCTTGTACATGCAGTGCTGCCATCTTCTGTTTCAGTCCATTATTACACTCTTAAATCCTACTACTTATCCCTGCGTCTTTTGTGATCTCACAAAGCTTCAAACGACGCATCGACTATCAAATCAGTCGTTGACGAAATCGTTGACGAAATCGTTGACGAAATCGTCGACGTAATCGTCGACGTAATCGTGACTCTTCGACTAATCGTGGCAGCCCTAGTTGAAAGCAGCCAGCCCGGGTTCGGGTCTGGCCCGTGGCCCTTTGCTGCATGTCATCCCCTCTCTCTTCCCCTCCGCTTTCCAGTATATATTCACTGTATTTATCCAATAAAGCTACTCAAAAGGGCCAAAAAAATATATTTAAAAAAACTTGCAACATAACTGGTAACAGTTCATTTGTAACTCTCTTGTTCAAAGGGTCTCAGTGCTGCTGTTTTGGACCCAGTGCGATTACTATGTTCACACCTGCACAAACAAACCGCGCCAAGGGGGAAAACAGATTAAATACCGAAGGTGTGAAAACACCATGAGATATATTGGAGAGTTCAGATAATGGGAGGGAAATTGGAGCAGAGTCACTACTTCATTGTGTCAAAAGGAGCGAAAAGATTAAAAGCTCCAACTCTAAAAAGTTCTCATTGTAACCTGAAGCCAAGTGAGGAAGATACAAAGTGATAGAAACGCTCCTGTTGAATTCTATTCGTAAGGCTCTTCTTCTTCACAAGCTCAAGAAAAACGTTTGTTGGTCAATTTCATGACTTTTTAGACCTGGGGATAATGTCACCAGTTGTGACATTATTTATAGGCAACCTCTCCTAGTGAGTGTGGTCGTGGGCATTTGAAGGAAAATTACTATTTACTGTGTACTTTGAACTATATTGAAAGATAGCCATCTCCATTCTGTTCTATAAAGACTATGTTCAATCCTAGTTTTATTCAGTTCACTGATCTTTACAACTGAGATAATGGAACTTGGGGAACACAGTAGAATTTTCTTCTACGATCGATTGATATGCACAGTCGCACCTGAAAGCACCAGGTGTTTGCAAGAGGGGCGTGGCCAGTGATTCCAGATAATGATCATGTCATGCTTGAGAAAACAATGAATGCTGCAGTTTGATGATTAAAATGAGGAGCTGTTTTACTGCGACACATCCAGAGGGATTCGCACAGACACACACATTCAGTATTAGCCCTGTATGTGTGTGGGTCTTTACACGTGTCTCTAATTTTGTGCGTCTGCGCAAACTAGCTTCCAGTAAATGATAAATTCCTGTTTAGTAGCTTCACACATTCACGTGCGCCCTCATTATGTGCTGTATATGTTAATCCTATTCACAGAGAATGAGTACGTAGGTGAATAAAGTGTGTGTGTGTGTGTGTGTGTGTGTCTCTGTGTGTGTGTGAGTTTGTGTGTGTCCAGGCTGATAAATAATTCAGCAGATGGAAGCGGCGTGACTCCCCGTCGGCTCTCAGAAAAAACCTCTGGCTGTGTGTGTGTCTGTGTGCATGCGCGTGCAGTGGCATTTACACATTAGCGGTTGTGTGTGTGTGCGTGAGCGTGTGAGACGGCACAGCATGTGTGTGTTTTTCTGTGTGAGTGTTTCCTCCAGGCGTCTGCAATGGAAAACATTGCAAGCACTCTCTCTCTCCTCCCCTCCCCCACTATTTGCTACCTCGTTCGCCCGTTCACTCGCTCGCTCGCACGCCTGCTTGCTCGCTGCTCCACTCAAGCGAGGAAGCTGTGTGTTTCTTTGTTCCTCTCTCACGCTCTCTCTTGCTCTGTCTCTTATTATCTAACCCGTCCCCGGCTGAAGGACAGACGGCGGATCATTTTGGGCGATGAATAGAGTCTTTGCACAAACAGGAGAATGATCACAAGCTGCAAGAAAAGTTTAAGTTTGTCGCACAAATTGGCCATTTTTAAGGTCACCCTGAAAATGTATTGACTCCGATTAACAGAATACAATTTTTAAGTGACGTCCACATTTAGGTTGGACATACGTTGACAGCTGGCAACTTGGATAAAAAATACCATTAACACAAAGCCATGGAACAAATTTTTCTATCATATCTGGTGTGATCTGTGTTTTAAACTGTCCTCATTTTCATTCATAACTCTAACTCAGCACTTCTAAGGGATATCATCATCCTTGATGTCCATCCAGCCTAAATCTCCATCAAGTCCCTGAGAAATCTTAGAACACGACATATTGTTCTAAAATAAATTAACTGTGGTGTATCACATCTTTGGAAGTTTCGTTTTTCTAGCCATACTTAGGCCTGTTTACTGCCACACCTGTTGTCAATCAAGAAATAACTTAAATAGGACCTGTTTGACAAAGTGGAGTAGACCAAAAGCTCCTCAAAAGCTAGACATCAAGCATAATCCAAGGAAATTCAGGAACAAATGAGAAAGGTAATTGTGATCTATCAGTCTGGAAAATATTATAAAGCCATTTCTAAAACTGTGGGATTCCAGTGAACCACAGTGAGAGCCATTATCCACAAATGGCGAAAGCATGGAACAGTGGTGAACCTTCCCTGGAGTGGCTGGCCAACCAAAATTACCCCAAGAGTGCAGTGAGGACTCATCCAAGAGGTCACAAAGACCCCAGAACAACATCCAAAGAATTGCAGGCCTCAGTTAAAGTCACTGTTCATGGCTCTTCCATAAGAAACAACATTCATGGTTCATGGAACCAGGAATTTTGCTGTCTACAAAAACATCCTAAGAAGAATGTCCAGGCATCTGTTCATGACCTCAAGAAGAAGTGCACTTCAGTCCATCTCTGAAGAAGAACAAACTGAAGAATTTGGAGTGGCCTAGTCAAAGACCTGACCTGAATCTGATTGAAATGCTGTTGCATGACCTTAAAAAGCTGGTTCATGCCCCAAAGTGCTCCACTTTCACTGAATTACAATAATTCTGCCAAGATGAGTAGGTCAAAAAATCTCCACAGTGCTGTAAAAGACTCAGTTATGACAAACACTTGAATTGCAGTTGTCACTGCTAAGGGTGGCCTAACCAGTTATTAGGTTTAGGGGGCAATCACTTTTTCACACAGAGCTGTGTAGTTTTGGATTTTTTTCCCCCCTTAATAATAAACACCTTAGTTTAGAAAGTGAATTTTGTGTTTGCTTGTGTTATCGTTGTCTAATATTTGAATTTGTTTAATGATGTGGGAAAAAAAAGTGTTACAAACATAAAAAAATAGGAGATCAGAAAGGGGCCAAACACTTTTTCACAACAACTCTAGGTCTTCAATATATTCTCTGTCAGAAACAAGCCATCCTGTCTCTTTAACCCTCATCCATCCATCTATTATCTTGGCTTATCCAAAGTCAGGTTGTGGTGGCTAGCATCTCCCTTAGAGATAGGATGAAGAGTTCAGTCATTTGAGAGCAGCTCAGAATAGAGCTGCTACTCTTCCACAGCGAAAGGAGCCTATTGAGGTAGTTTGGACATCTGACAAGGGTGCCTCCTGGGTGAGATATCCCAGCCATGTCCAACCGGGAGGAGGCCCTGAGGAAGACCCAGGACACGCTCGAGGTTATATCGCTCTGCCGGCCTGGAGATGCCTAGGATGTTCCCCTGGAGAGAAGAGGATGTTGTACTTTCACCTACAAATTTGTTTCTAGAGATTACTGAATCCATTATATTTTCTCCTAGCATCATATAAATTGCACTTCAGGATTTATAAAAACTAAAATAGAATTAACAACCTCTGATTCAAGACTGAGATATCTGTTAGATGGATTGTGATAAAAAGTCATTCTTATCTCTGGATAAATTGGAATCACTGTGACCGTCAGCATTTTAATGTAACTTTAATTAGTGACCAGATACCTGCAGGACATGCATTCTGTTCACAGCCAAAACAGTGATTTTATACCTAACATAATGCTTTTAGTCGTTGTTCAAGTATTTCCACCACGATAAACAAGTTGATACCTGATGACTTTTTAAAAAAATTATTATTAATATCATTTGTAATTTTGAATCAGTTCTGCCAGAATTTATGTTTTGACCAGAAACAATTCATCCCTGATTTGTCTTTTGTTTTTTCTTTCAGTTTTCCACATGGCCCCCCATCCCTCATCTCCTACCCATCTACCCCGGCAACCATCCAGCTCTGTACCTCGGCAACCTGCTCCCACATCTTTTGCCACCTTCACTTCCTTCCACCTTCAGGACAAGCATCAGAAGTTGAAGGAGAGCCACAAGGTGTCAAATTTCCTTCCTTCCTTGCCTTCTCTTCCTCCCTCTTTCTCTTCATCACCTGACCCCCATCCATTCCGCTGCCATGATGATGACCCAGACAAGCCGAAAGGCAAGCGTCCCTGCAAGACGAAACACACCGGAGGAGAAGCAGCAAAGGCGGAGGGACAAGACGAGGGTGGAAGTGATGAGGAAGAAAGGAACGGGAAGGTCAGTTTTTTTGTTTTTTTCTCTTTATAAAATGTGATTTATTTATTATTTATTTAGAACGAATGGATTTTTGAAGGACACCTTGAATAGAACTGTGAGCATCTGAGAGAAAGTGCAAGAGGTCATCTGTGTATATGCTTAGTTTATGTGCTCTATTTCTTCCGCTGCGTATTAGCAAGGGGATTACTGGCCACATCAAAAGAATAGAGGACAAGACCTCTGACTCATTTCCTCTCAAAATATGAAAATAGAAAAGTGTGATTCATTTTATTTTGCCATCACACATAAAAATAATGAGACAGGCAGGCCACCTTAGATTTAAACTGCACCCTTCAAATGCACACAAATGTGGAGAAATTGAGTTTGTTTTTGGTTTTCTTGTTTACTTAAATGCAGAAATGGTAACACATGCAAATGATGTGACTCAGAATGACTCAAACGCCCACACACTCACCCAGAGGGATGATGTCAAGAGGGAGCGCTTGTTTAACTCCTTGATATCGTTTTATATCTGTAGTAATACACCACAGTTGAAGGTAAAATCTAAGTGTCTAAATCAGGTGCTCGTCTGTGGACCGAAAAGAAAAGGGCATCTGGAACCGTTGTTTTATATTTGGTAAAACAAGTCCAGGTCACAACACCCACCAGTCTCTCTGGACAAAATGGTCCCTATAGGTTTGAAATACGATGGCTAGAAGTCAAAGTCTATGAGATAAGTGTGAGATATCCTAATCCTCAAGAGAAGTCTAAGCTAAAATGCCCATAAAACCAGTAACCAGTTCAAGATACCCATAAAACTGTCTTGGTATAATGACAAAACCTAAACGAGTCGCACATGACTAAAACAAGATGGCAACAAGTCCAAGTAAAAGCATAATTTCTGCAGAAATGGCCAGGACGGTTTTCCAACAATCTATTTTTCGGTCTTGTTGTTTGTCCTCCCTCTCGTCTCTTTTCCGTCTCTGTTAATCGCTGCAATTATCGTCCTGATTGGAGCTCACTGGGAAAACTCAGCAGGGACGTATGTGTGTTTTTACTGTCTGCGTGTATGTGTGTGTGCATGCGCATGTAATTCAATTCGCTGCAGATTAAACTGAAGGAGAGAGCGAGCGAAGGAAGGAGGGAGGGATGGAGTGACTGAAGGTTATGAAGGAAGAATAATATTCTCCACATGTACTGCTGGTGTGCGTGTGTGTGTTCATACTGTGTGTGTGTGCGGGCGGAGGATTGTGTCGTTTTGACAGCTGCTGCACCGGAGATTTCCTCCGGGCAGCGAGGACACAAACACACGCTCACACACGCACACACTTTCTCTCTCTCCTCGCTCAGCCCTCCTCCTCCTTGTTGGAGTCTGCTGCGCTAGAAAACACACACACACACCTCCAGGGCAAAGCTCGCATCCTGTTTGCCGATGCGTGGCGGCGAGCGGCTTCGTTTGACAGACGCCTGCACACGCACATTACACACTCACACAAACACCCTGACACACATAAAAACATTAACACGCACACACCGTCTGGCTGCTAAGCGGTGGAGGCTGTTACGGTGGCGTCAGCAGCTCAGCGCTGCATTTTCATCCAGCTCTACCTGCTTCTGATTTGATTAAAAGTACAGAATATATTTGTGTATATTTAGGTTTGTTTCTGCTTGAATACCACAGAAAATACTTTTCATCACTGGAAAAAGATCAAGAAAATGTCCTCATTTATTAAAGTGACCAGTTAATTTTAATGTAAATATATTAGGACCATTATCAAATTGCTTCTGCCAATATTGTGAATGTTTAGTGTTTGTTGGTCTTGGTTTTATTTTTCATTAATCTGGCAGTTCTGCCAAAGAGCTGCTGAGCGATGAACACTTGTTGAACTCACAGCCTTGAACCTTAATGTCGAAATAATTAACTCTTTGCAGGACCCAGTATCCTCTGGTTGGCTGATAGTTGTGTAGTGTTGTGCAGTAGTAGTAATTGCATTGTTAGTTTTGATCTGATTTCCCAGTTTGCTGCTATATCCAGTTTACTCTGCCGATACAAAAGAGAGAAGTCATCTTGATTTTTCGCCAAATCATCCAATTCTGACCTCCTTGTTGTTTGCATGATGGACAGGCTGATAGATGTGGTCAGGCAGGAGTCTCCATGGACTGTGATGTTTAAAGATGACACTGTGATCTGTAGTCAGAGTAGACATTAGAAGTAGTGAAAGTTGATGAGTTTAAATTCCTGGGGTCAACCATCCAAAATAAAAGACGGTGCATAAGAGAGCTGAAGAAGAGAGTGCAGGGAGGGTGGAGTGGGTGGAGACAGGTGTGCAGGGGGATTTGTGACAGGACAGCAGCAAGACTGAAATGGAATGTTTACAAGATGGTAGTAAGAATTGCTGTGATGTATGGTTTGGAGATGATGGCACTGGTGAAAAGACAGGAGGCTGAGCTGAAGATGTTTAGATTTTAATTGACAAGATTAGAGACTGGACAAGATTAGAAATGAGTACATCTGCGGTTGAGCTGCTGAGGTTGAGCATTCTGGAGACAGAGAAGCAAGGCTGAGATGGTTTGGACATGTCCAGAGGAGGGATAGTGGATAGAGCAAAGGATGGAGATGGAGCTGCCAGGCAGGAAGAAAAGAGGAAAAACTCAGAGAAGATTCATGGATGTAGTGAAAGAGGACAGAGGCAGAAGATTGGTGCAACAAAAGAAGAGGCTAGAGGAAGACTGTGATGGAGGCAGATGGTCCCTTAGGAGCAGTCTAAAGATGGAGAAGAAGAAAATATCCAGCTGATTGGATCTGACTGTGCTTATGTTAAACAGCATGTGTTGCGGAGTCATTTCTTGGCACATATTGGGCCCCTTACTGGTGGGGCATGTTTAAACACCATTAATCAAAAAGATCAGCTTTGTGGTGGAATGGGAAATTTCCATCATGGGTGTGGAGTTGAAAAATCTGCAGTAACTGTTTAATGCTATCATGTCAACATGGACCAAAATCTCTGAGGAATGTTTCCAGCACCTTGTTGAATCTGTGCCATGGTCAATTAAGGCATCTGGATGCAAATTGGGGTCCAATCCAGTGAACTGGGTAATTAATTAGCTGGTGGGTGTGTAGAAGATTCAAAAAGTACACCAAAAATGCCAGATGTTGCATGTTCTTTTAGCAAAATGATTACAGTATAGTAAGCCAAATAAGCTAAAGTTGGTAGATGGTAGTATGTACAACCAGTCTAAAACAAGCTTAAAAGACATCAAAGACTTCAAAAGTAGGTCAAAATCCAATTCCAAGATAAAATCCACAACCAACCCCAAAATACATCTCAAATACATCTTGAGCCAAAGACCAAATCCACTGCCGTCTAAAGCCTGGTCCAAAGTCATAATCAGAATCAGTCCAAAACTAAACTCAATTTTTTTTTTTCGAAAATTAGTCCAGACCGTGTCTAAAACCAGTTTAAAACCAGTTCCAAGATCAAATTTGCAGCCAGTCCACTACACACTCTGGAACAATTCCAAAACAACTGCAAATCTATTCTAAACCCAGAAACCAGTCCAAGGTCGAAATCACAATTTGTTTAAAATCAGTCCAATACTGTCAGTGTTGGGAAGGTTACTTTTAAAATGTATTCCACTACAGATTACAGAATACATGCCCCAAAATGTATTTTGTAACGTATTCCGTTACGTTACTCAATGAGAGTAACGTATTCTGAATACTTTGGATTACTTAATATATTATCATTCTTTTTACAACTACATGAATGTACTATTGCTGTGTGATTTATTACTATTACTGAAGGTCTGAACCATGGTAAAGGGACCTCTGGCTAATACGTCGATTCCGTGTTTGGCTTGTAGCCAAAAGATGCAGTCGAGTCTTAATAGCTTACTTACAGCTGGGCTCGTCAGGCACTCTTCTTGGCTGCAGTGGTTATTATTATATTTACATGCTTCCAGCTCCCGTTTCTGCTCGATGACAACTCGTAGTTTTCCACTCCCCTTTTTCTCCCTCCTCGCGCTCACAGACACATAACGTGTATGGCAGTCCATTCTACCTGCAACACGGACTACACTGCCCATGATGCTACATTCTTTAGGGCTATGCCTGTAGCATTCTGCCTATTAGCTTAGCACAACAACAACAACAACAAAAAGGCGCTCTCTCACCCAGGAAATACACAGTCGCAGAGAGAGCGCGCGTCACCCTGTAACCATGGCAACCGTAACGCTGCCGCCTGGAACAACAGAACGTAGCTGTCAAACAAAACCCAAACAGTCCTGACCCGCGACAAAATGAAACAGGAAAGTACCGCAGTGTAATCCATTTATTTCAACAAAGTAACTGTATTCTGAATACCACCTTTTTAAACGGTAACTGTAACGGAATACAGTTACTCATATTTTGTATTTTAAATACGTAACGGCAAAACCAGATTAAAACCCTTTCAAAACCAGTTGAAAACCAAGTTAAAATCTATATAACAGTGGTCCAAAAAACCTTGTAAATACCACCTTAAAACTAATAACATATTAACCAAATGTGAAGCCAGAACCCTGAGCTCCAAAAATTATCTAATTTTATGAGATGATGTGAAAAAATTCACACAGGAGCTGCAGCAAGTTCTCCAAGTCCAAAAAGTTGTGCAGAGAACTGATCATCAAGAACACATGAGGACCTAAAATGACACCGCGTGGAACCCCACACAAGAAAAAAGACATTACTAATCCTGCTAAAGCTTTTCTTTGTTGTGCGTTAGAGTCAAAGTGTGATCCTGAGTGGCAACAACGCACAACAACACGCCTGAGGAAACAAGATAAAGAGGAAACACATGAAGGGGAACAGTGGGGAGAGGGGCGAGAGAGGCATGCCAACAGCGAGGAGAGGGAGAGAGAACCCTAATTTGTTCCTCCTTTGCTCTGTCTTTTACTTTAAGACAAACCATCACTCCCTCCTCCTCTTCCTCCTTCTCCTCCTCCATCTCCTCCTGAGCTTTCTGTCATCAGCCTCAGGCTTCACACACATACTCACAAAGGAAAACACACACACACACACAAATCACACGAAAACAGAGTCGCGGGAGCAGAGGTGGTGACAGTGCTATTTTCAACCGAGCCTGATAAAGTAGGGCTGTGCATGTGTGCTTTCGAGGGGGGTGGCAATGACAGATGTAGAAAGACAGTGAGCACATGTTTTTGTGTGTGTTTAATTGTTTTGTGGGTATAAAAAAAAAACTCAAGCACATGTTAATCACTTTAAATGTCACCTTTTTTTCCTCCAAACACACACACAGGTCGCTCTGTCAGACTCATCTCGCTCGCCCAGTCATCGACCTCCTTCCCCACAACACACCCACAACACCCGTCCCGTCCCTCCAGAGGTGCGCCGGCTCATTGTGAACAAAAACGCCGGAGAGACGCTGCTACAGCGAGCCGCCCGGCTGGGATACGAGGTAATAAAATGCAGACACACACACACGCACAGGTGTGCGGAGAGGTGGGTAACAGTTTTAAATTAGGCAGTCACAACTGTTGGTTGTACGTGCAAATTTGATTGACTTTAGTTCAGTTTGTAACATTTTAGTCCATTTATTTATCGGGGCCATTTTTGGCTAGTTTCCCTCGAGGACAATGTAGTCCATTTTCCTCTTGAGAGCTATTTTAGTCCAGTTTCCCTCCATCAGTGTGCACGTGTGCATGTGGTAAGTAAACTGCATGTTGTGTGTCTTGCAGTGTAAAAAGCACGTAAAGGATAGTTAAGAGTAAAGAGGTACAACTGGTGCCTTTACCATCTTAGTCCAGTTTTCCTCTTTGAGCGGGGTTTTGGCAGAGGTTGAAGCAAAAACTGAAGTTTGATGAAACCATTGAACAACACTTCTGGTCAGCATTGATTCTGGCAACCCATCAGGCAACTCTGGAGATTTTGTTTCCTGTTCATGTGTAGTTTCCTGTTTATGTGGAGGGGGTGGAGTGCTGCTGTCCTCAGCTGTGGATATGGTTGGAAAGGAATAATTTGAGGATCCCCTGAAACCCACTGACACGTCATCCACAGAGGAAGCAGTCTGGGGAGGATGACTCACACATTTCTGTCGTTAAAATCTCTGAAGTAATTCAACAGCTGTTTATTGGATTGACTGGGGTAGGGGTTTCTCTTCTTAAGAAAGGCGACCGGAGGATGTTCTCCTTCAGCAGGATCCCACTCCTCACTTTCTCTGAGAAGGTCAACATCAGGGCATACTCAAGGTGAGATTTCACCTATTGGTCAATCCTCAACTTTAGGTGGAAAGATGCAGTTTTCATCCTCGTTGTGGACTTGGAGAAGCTATTCAGCCATGTGCCTTGAGGTATCCCGTGGGGAGGGATTCAAGGGTATGTGGTATCGGGCTTGTTGTCACAGGATATTTGGGTCCTGTACAGCCGCAGTGGTTGGTGGTCTTAGACTTTTGTCTCTGCTTTTGCAGATTGTGTGGTTTTGTTGGATTTACTGAGCCATGACCTCTAGCTCACACTGAGGTGGTGTGCAGCCGAGTGTGAAGTGGCTGGAACGATAATTAGCACATTCAATTCTGAGGTTCTCAGCTGGAAAAGGATGAAGCCCACTCCAGGATGACAGTAAGTTTCACATGAAGTAAAGCTGTTCAGAAGTTCATAATTGAGGGAAGATTCGAGCAAGACATTGACAGACAGATTGGTGAAGATGCTGTAGATTTACTGGTTGATTTGCCCTCAAACATAAACATGAGCTGTGAGTAGTGACCACAAGAAAGCTCATCACAGCCAGCTGTAGATGCCTCCTTGGTGAGATGTTCAACTGGTAGGAGACCCAGGACATGTTGGAGAGATTAGGTCTGTTGGCTGATTTGGAAATGCCTTGCTGTCCCTGTTGTCTGAAGAATTGGCATCTTTGCTTAAACTGCTGCCTCTCTTACATGAAAATCTGAGTCCAGTTTTCCTCTCTGACATGTAAGTCTAGTTTTCCAGTCCAGTTATTCTTTGTTATATTTGTATCCAACTGTCTTCAGTGTTTTTTTTTTTATGTCATTCTCATCAGTAAATTCAGTTCTGATTATAAACTCTAAGAACAAGAACGAACATCACTGAATTCATGGCTTCTGGATTGTTGCATCAAAATGCTTTAAAAATAAATGTTTTTTTTTTTATCTTTGATGTCAGGCTAAAAGAAAATCTTTTCGTTTTTTAGATTTTAGTTTGGCATTATGAACATCAGACATGTACACCGAAATACACTTGGACGTTTTCACACATTCATCCATTCATCCTCCTCCGCTGAGCATTGTTCTGCCTCACTCACTCTTTTTCTTAGCGGAGATCATTAATTCACACACTCCTCCTCTCGCCTTCCTTGAACTTTAATCCCCCGCTTCCAGATGAAAAAGATTAGAGAGAGACTTGCTTCCCATCCTTTCACATCCCCTCTCTCTCTAATTGAATTAGCCCTCGGCTCACCACTCACTCATTCCTCTTTTTCCCTGGTTTGATTCATTTTTCATAAAAATGAAGTCTCACCTTCATCTAAACACAAACTGAAACGCACGTGTGTACCGATCTACAGCAACAATATTTTCAAATTACCGAAGCAATAATTGGATCCGAAAGGAACAGTTAAAAGAGATAAAAATCAGGCACTGGTCTCGTTATTGCAAGTGCAGAAATAGTGAAAAAGTGTGTAAAGAGTCTCAGCTTTTCTTTGCCGCATTTCAGAGCAGCAACAGTTGATCAAGATGACTGCAGTTCATAATCAAAGCAAAAAACTGATGCTTTCATGTTCTGTTCTCAAATGTGAAATTTTGCTGTAAAGTGAATGGGTTTTTCTTTTCTTTTCTTTTTTTTTTGCTGATTGTACAAAAAATGGAAAGGCTCCTCTGTGTTCTTGAATGATAATTGGAAATGAAAATACTCATCAGATGCAGAACCATTTTAAAACACTGCATGACCAAGAAAAAAAAATCAGACAGTGTAATATTATATTGGACCATGTTTAGCTTTGATGACAACACAAGTGCATCATGGCATCGTTTCAATAAGCTTCCGTCCAGTTTTGCATAATTTTTCACCAGGATTGTGAACACATGAACAGATGATGAGTAAGACTGTTGTATAAAGACTTCTACAGCACATCCCAAAGATTCTCAGTAGGGTGAAGGACTGAACTCTGTGCTGGCCAAATCATGTGTAAAAAAATAAATAAAATATAAAATGATGTCACATGCTCCCTGAAACACTCAGTGTGAGCCCGATGAATCCTGCCATTGTTTTCTGGGAAGATGCCCGCGCCATCAGGGGAAAAAACTGTTGATTATTCAGTCCGATAGTCAGCTGACGTCATTTTCTGTGCACATAATATCACTGAACCTCGACCTGACCAACTGATGCAACAGATAATATTGTTGCCCACTTAGATTTGTAAATTAGGCAACAGGCGTGATTGGTGCTTCACTTCATCCACCTCTCGTCGTACCTTCATGCACCCATACCTCTGAACAGGCTAAATGTGAACTCATCAAACGCCATGACATTTTCCATTGCTTGAGAGTCCGGTCTATGTATGTTCCCTAGCAAACTAAAGCCTTTTTTTCTGATTAACCTCATGATAATTGGTTTTCTTAAAGTTATCTACAGTGTATCAGACAGTGTAATATTATATTGGACCATATTTATCTTTGGTCCCGTTCCCTTGACTTCTTGGTTTTCCTTCACCATCAGAATGCCAAGAAAACCAGCCAACTACCAAAATTACCTCTAAATGATGCTGAACTGATGATTAATGAAGGTTTTTATTTTTATTGTTGTTTTTAATAATTTTAACATTAAACATCTGATTCAGAAAAGCCTGATAAAAATATCCACCTGCTAGTAAATATATGTTGTAAACTATTGTTGGAAGCAGGCTGAGATTACTGTCCCGCTTTCCTGGCTGTCATCTCAGGTAACATCAACTTGAATTTGTGACATTATGTTACAAACATCACAGCACTTTTTTTTTGTTATTTCACTCAAATTCACTCAATGGGCTTGAAAATTAGTTTGGGATTTTTGTTTTGTTTTGGGGGGTTTTCAGGGTCACACACACACATTCACATGGTGTGAATATTTCATGCTCTGTGTGACGGCTCCTGTCAGGGCTCACAGGTGTCGCCTAGCTTCTCGCTCGCTCTCTCTCTCTCATTGAGGTGCAGCGGTGAAGCTAATGAGCTCAGTTTGCATATGAAGCCATCATCCATCATCGCATACACACACACATTAACACACAGGTTTCCGTGCACACGTATAGAAGAACAGAAACAGTGAGGCTTTAATTATATTCTTAAGGTGGAACTGCTCTTTGCTTGTAACATGATGTTTCCATGTTGGTATGTTCTCCATATAGTGTGGAATAATAAAGCCCTGTGAAACAAAAGTGTGTCTTTAAGGGCTACTATATATTTTTTAGAGCTAAGGACAATTTGATTGAGGTGGTTGGTTTTATTGTTTGTATAGATAACTGTATCATCTACATAGAGACAAATAAATATTACCACATTAACCCAACAAAACATTGTTTATCTGATCACTTTTTTGTGTGTTTGTGGTGATATATATTTAGTCCTGTGGAATTCTTGCAGAAGGTCAAGTGGGATGTGTAAGGGGGGGAGTCAGCATGAGTGAAGAGTGGAAATGATATTCACAATAAGTCAATTTTATATGTATTTTATTAATAAACTCTTTTCTTTATTTTGGAAATAATATTAGGCATTCTGTTGTTTTTAGGTCATTTTTTTTCTCTCCTGGATTTCAGTAACTTCTTGTGGTCATTTGCTGATTGGTTCCAGCAACAGTGCACGATGTTTGTGGATTGATAACATATGGTGCAGCTAACAGAATTAATATTCCCATGATGAATTGAAGTCACATTCAGGGAAGATGGAAATGAATGTTGAGACGTTTCTACATTTGTTGTACAATTTGTAGTTATCATTTGCACTGTTAACTTGGGGACATCTTTTAAAGACAGTAAATTTTTCTGGTGGCACTGGTTGGTAAATGTAGCCAAAAATCACCTCTTTCTAAAACCAGAGTTGCTACTGGTGGCCACGTTTGGCTAAGTCACACAGACCTAGAAAACAGCCAGAAACCCACTGGTCACTAAGAGAAAATCTGTATTTCCTGAATGGTTGGCAAGTACTTACTGGCAGTAACTAGGTAAAATTAGTCATAAGGTGGTATTTGATGCTGAACTAAAAGCTCTTTGAAATTGCTTTGTTCACTGGCAGATTGCTGCAGTCTGCAAATACTTACCAGCTACTTGCCAAATAATAGTGAGACCTGATAAAGTGCAAAGCAAAACAGAAATGGCAAACATTCACCTTCAAGGTAAGGTTGAGCCTTACAACTGCAACCAGCACAATTTAAAAAGTACAACCTTTACTTTGAAGGTGACTAGTCCCCTTTTATGGTTTGTATCAAACTTTGTGTCTTTGTAGACAAATCACCATTTTCCATGCAAACTGCAGAGGACTATGGCAGTCTACTAGAAAGTTTTTGATGCAGCATCCTTTTTAGAACAAATTCCATGTGGTGACTACCATCGGCCCTGAGCAACCACACAACAACTGGCAAGAAAATACACTTTTTTCCCCCTTGTGACCTGTGGTTTCCAGGGTATCATAGGGGATGTATTCACAGAGGTCTCAAGGCTTGTGTGACTGCAGTCTGACACAACATCTTGCGTGTATAGCCAAAATTGTGCACACTGGACTATTGCAGAAGGATTACAACATTAGAATGAATGCAAGATGAAAAGTTGTTCATATTCTATGATGGGTTTGTGACAGGAGGGAAAATTTACTGTGGTCTCAATTTGTTTCCACATTTGCAGGAGGTGGTCTTGTATTGTCTCGAGCGGCGAATCTGTGATGTCAACCATAGAGACAATGCTGGGTACTGTGCCCTACATGAGGCCTGTGCCCGTGGCTGGCTGGGCATTGTACGCCACTTGGTGGAGCATGGAGCCAATGTCAACTGCAGTGCTCAAGATGGAACCAGGTACCGTGCATCAAAGGAGATTTCTGCATTTGTTAGATTAAAATATAAAATTAAAGTGTACAGATGAGTTCTTGCACAGGTTTCCTGGATGTTTGAATCCTATCCACTATCGGTAATTCATGAAAGATGTGTAAATGGGGACAAAGCTGAAACTGAGGTCATGAAAAATCAGATGGACTTGCAGCAAACGTAAATGTTTTGCAGGCTTAATCACATTTGAACCAAATTTTAGAAATGAATAACCTTTAGAAATTTAGAAATTGCTTTTATTGTTTGTCCATGTGAATACAGAGTCAGAAGTGTTTTAGATGCCTTATTATGTTTGAGCTAGTCCAAGAACTCAAATCCAGTCCAGATTCACATCTTATTATCTACCTTATCTAAATTAAATAAGGTTATGTGAATATAATGGGTTATGTGTCTTCTTCCAGTGAGCACATTAATATTAGAAACTGTTAAGCACAAAATAAAGTAATTTAAAGTCAGGTAGCAACAGCTGCTGCTGAAACAGATTTTAAAAAGTCCTTCAAGTGATGAGGACAGATTCAGTCTCTCTTTCTTCTTTTCTCATCAGGCCACTTCATGACGCTGTGGAAAACGACCACGTGGAGGTGGTGCGCTTCCTGTTGGCCTGTGGCGCTGACCCTACTCTGACCTCCTACTCAGGACGAGCACCAATCAACATGACCCACAG
This sequence comes from Pundamilia nyererei, assembly GCF_000239375.1. Classification (NCBI taxonomy): domain Eukaryota; kingdom Metazoa; phylum Chordata; class Actinopteri; order Cichliformes; family Cichlidae; genus Pundamilia; species Pundamilia nyererei. The sequence goes on along the minus strand of NW_005187740.1, from coordinate 184,880 downwards.
CGCTGCCATGGAAACCTTTCTGGAGGGTAGGACAATAAGGAGAAGGAAGAACATTTGTGTGTGCTGTCTGTTAACTGTTGCTGTTTTTTACACATAAATCAACTGCTGCTGATGATAATGTTTTGACATCTGTCACTTTCTTATCTGGTCAGATGGACTTAAGTTTTCAGAGCCATTAATTGACTAAAAGTTTTAGGTGGCAGTGACAGTTTCAGGTCTTGCATACTCTGCCAGTTATGAATATGGAGCATCACTACACAGACGTTTTCACATGCTCAGGTCTGGACTCTAGCTGAGTTCGTGTCCAAGATTGTGATGAATTTTTTCGTAAAGCCAGGCAGTATTCTTCAGTTTGTTTTTGTCTTAAAATGTACACCTAAACCCTGAGATCGTTTGTCCTCCTGAAAAGTTTTTCAGGATCGCTCTGTATATTTCTAAATTCATCTTTTCTCAGCCCCGGTCACCAAAAACCATTCCTTCAGCACGATGCTACCACCACCATGCTTCACTGTAGGGATGTAGTTATTAGTAAGAAATAGCTTCATCTTGCTCCACCAGTGCTTTTCATGTAAGGTTCCCTATAAACGATTATCAAGTCAGAATTTCTTTGCTGAGAGACATAACAGAGCCACAGAGTGGTGTCCTGAAACAGGAACTACTGTAGATGAATCGATAAGGTGCACTCAGAACACCATCTATGTTGTCTTTCCTTGCTTTTTTCTGGTCACAGTCAAGAATCTACATTTCTGAAAGGCTTGCCTTTTTGAAGGGACCTCATGAAGCAGTCAGGCTGCCAGCTGTCAACACTCAGATCCACAAAACAGGATAAAACCACCGACTGTCCCACTTGCTCCCATTTTCTGTCCTGATGCGCTTCGCTGTGTTTACAAAAGTCATTAAAATTTACACATAAAAAGTCCTTTGTCCTCCGAAGAAAAATGAACAAAAGAAAGTGGAAAAAACAAAGAATTAAACATATCGTGAGAGCGAGAAAAACAGTGGAGTAAACAAGGAGGAAACAGAAAGGAAAGCGATGCAGCCTGAGTGTGTGTGTTTCTGTGTGTTAGTGTGTGCGCTCGCCAGCCTGTCTGATTACCATTCCCTGCCTCTATTTGTTCTCTCTCTCCATCTCCCTTTTTTCCCTCTCTCTCTCTCCAGAGGGGTTTAATGAGGCTTGGCTGCTGAATCCCAGAACAGCTTACTGCTACACACACAGACACACACACACACACACTCCTGCCAGCATCCGTCTACTCAGCGCCAAGCGCCGCGGCGACGAGCCGGCACCGTCTGAACACAAACACTCATCTTCTTCTTCCCGTCTTTCACTGTGGGTCTGTGTGTGCGAGTCTGTGTGTGCGTGTCTATGCGTGTGCGTCTGTGTGTGGCTCTATTGTTTTCATCTCGCTGCCTTCATCCTCTCTGATTGGTCGGCTCTTTGATCAGCCACAAAAGCCACTGACTCTGCCGTTCTCTCCCTGCAGACTATCTCTCTGACCTCCAGGGAAGGTCGGAGGGCGATCCGGGAATCTACTGGGAATTTTACGGCAGCTCAGTCTGCGGTTAGTTTACACACAAACACACACACACATGCACACACATACACACCAATGACATCGTCAGAGGAGAAAGGCAGGAAGGCTGGGAAAGATAAATAATTTAGGATTAAAGGAATTGCATGGCCTGCAGCTGAAGACAAAAGTTAGATGAAAAGAAATGCAGTTGAACTTTTGTTAAAAAAAAAAAAATCCAGGGACTCAGAAAAAATCAGGACAAAAGGAAGCTTTGATAAACCAGCCGGGACTAAAAGAACCACAGCAAACTCAATTACAGCTGATGGAACTACAACAAAACCGGTTAGAGCTAACCTCTAACCTCCAAACCAGTTAAGAGTAAAGGCACTGCCATGAATTTAATTAGGAATATATAATTACCCCTAACCCAACTGCAATGACAAGAACTACCATTACACCACTCATAACTACTAAACCTGTGTGTAATGATTCCAACTCTAAGACACTGGTACTGAAAACATTTGCATTTATCGATATTTCAGTTAACAGTTAAATGAGAATTAAGTGTAAATACAAGAGCAGCTCGTTGTCCAGTAACAATTGAACTGAAGTTTAGGATAGGACTAAGAAATTTAAACTGAAGGTTTGGGGCTCGAGAATTAATGGTCTTTGGAAAGTTACAATTAAAGAATTAAGACCACATGGTAGTGAGCAGTAGACAGCTGTTTGCCATCACGTCAGCATCAACCATGGAAATCACAGGTGACCAAGTCAAACTGCTAGCTCCCAGAGTATTTACAAGGAGGCCATTGGTGTTAAAGCAACTCACAATAGGGAAAGAAACCCAGACTAAAACTGGGACTAGTGCAGAAAAGGACCTTCGATGATGATTTTTATGTGTTGTTGTGGACTCTTGTTTGTGCAGAGCCATCCAGTGAAGAAGGTGTATATAATATCCTTGCTGATCCACCGGGACCAGAGGAGGAGGAAGAAGATGAAGAAGAGGAGGAGGAGGAGGAGCAACGTGCTAGGAGGGAAGTGTTTGAGTTTGAACTCTCCGACCGACCGTTGCTTCCCTGCTACAACATCCAGGTGTCACTTTCCCAAGGGTAAGTCCAAAATACCCACCGTCCTTATGTCCCTCTTAGAAGCTTACATAACCAGAACGTAAAGGTCAAAAACAGGAGCAAGTATGCTCAGAATATCAACTTAAGAATCTAATAATGAGGACAGATTTAATAGAGCAAGAGTTTAGGTAGCTTTTTCCACCAGCACAGTATACTTGTCCATGCAGAGCCAGCTCTGGCTTGATGCCTTTGACATCAACCTGCATTTTGACAGCTCTGAGAAACAAACATTACATATAAAGGTGGGAAAATATCCATGTGAACAAGGAACTGCGGGTTGCAGCTGTTTGCCTTTTGTGGTGTCATGCTCATGCCAGCTTTTTGGTGCTGGCACCAGATCTTGTTGGTGGAAATGAAATAAATGTTTCCTTATTGGGCACCTGCAGCTCATTGTTGGAAAAGAGGTAAATGACATGAAAGACTAAAGCTTGTTAGAACAATGCGAGGTGGATATAGAGGATAAAACCTGATGGGCCTAAAAGATGGAGAAAAGGGACAAATGTCAAATTTTGTTGTCGTAAAAGATCTTGGACTCAAGGATGTAGATTAAACACATCGGAATAGCGGAAACAGAAACTTGGATCGACTGTATTAGAATTAACAGGCATTAGAATGGGTTTAGGATTAGTGGTGCTCCTGATTAACTATTACTGTAGGTACTAGGTGGATAAAATAAATTAGACCTCAATAAACTAGTGTCTGGGACAAAAGTTAAAAAAAAAAAAAAAAATTAATTATAATAATATCTATCTATCTATCTATCTATCTATCTATCTAT
>NW_005187740.1:173049-180854 GCF_000239375.1 Pundamilia nyererei | reverse complement strand
AGTCTTGTTCCTTAGTTGTTTATGTCATCTCCCCCTGTACTAAGTCTCCCTGGTTCATGCGTCATGTCTGCGTGGTTATGTTTAGTTCATGTCATGTCTAATCTCCATGTTTCCTGTTTTACTTTGAAAGTCTGTATTCAATGTCAGTGTATTTAGTTTCAATTCTCCTGTCCTGTCGTTAGGTTCATGTGTGTCAGCTGTGCTCCCATGTGTGGCCACTTCCCCTGATCATCCCTCATGTGTATTTAGTCTCTGTGTTTCATGTAGTCTGTGTCGCGTCGTCTGTGTTCCCACCCTCCATGTTGTCACAGCCAGTCTTAGTATTCATAGTTATGGTTTCCTGTGTCTTCATAGTTTTTTTTATTGTTTTACTTTCCCAGTTTAGTCATAGTTTAGTTTGTCACTGCGTTTCTGCCTTGTCTGCACTCCTTGTCACCAGCCACAATAAAGGCTCGCTTTCAGTTAAGTTTACTCCAGTCTACTCTCGTGTGTTCGCACCTGGGTCCACCACACACACCACCGCACGGTCTGCCTCCGCAGATTGTGACAGAGTTAAAGGACAAAGGACAAAAAAATGACTACAGGAGATAAAGAAAACAGAAACGTAACTAAGTATATTAGGTAGAAAGCTAAGAGGACTAGGGACAAAAAAAATGTAGGTTAAAGGAACGGGGACTAACCCGTGTATAACCAAAAGGACTAAGACTAAAAGAAACACCAAATATTAGGTTTAAGGACTACATAGTACAGGAGAACTGGGCTTAACAAACTCAAACTAAAGCAGCAAGGTTAAGTAAGTCTAACCTGAGATAAAAAAAAAAAAGACCAAAGACTAATTTATTAATAATATTGGGGCTACAGAACTAGGACAAACACACTGGGACTAAATTAGGGCTACAGGCACTAATTCTAAAAGACCAAGGGCTACAGGAAATAGTGCTAAATGGATGTGACTAAAGAAAGAGGGACTAGCAAATACCCCACCTGTGTACACACTTTGTGTTTCTTATTCACACTCATTTTATCTTCTTCACACTCACACATTCCTCCTCAGTGTTGTTCTAACACGTCTTTTCACACTCGCACACACTCAGACACCAATTAAGGCGGCGGAAAGCAGCTCGGAAAGGAAAGAAGGGAGCAGCGGAGGAGGGAGAATGGATGAAGGGTGGTGCGAGAAGGAGAGAAAAAAGATCCTCGGCGGAGGAGAGGGAGGACAGACGGAGAGGTCGTTAACGAGGATTGCATCGCTGTGGCGACGCAGCTAATTGGCTTCCACTCCGTCTTCCTCCCCTGTCGCTTTTCTCCGCCTCTCTCTTTCTCTTCTTCGCTCACTCTCTTTTTTCCTCTCTGCCGTCTGATGTTGTATTAATGGCTCTTCCTGGATACAAGGCCACCGGGCAGCGACACACATTTCACCGAGCTGTTTAAAATTCAGGCAGCAACTGGCTTTAAAGCAACATGTGGCCTTGTCCATGGCACTGAATGTGTGTGTGTGTGTGTGTGTGTGTGTGTGTGTGTGTGTGTGTGTGTGTGTGTTAATCTGCCCTTGACACGCGCACACATTGACAGACATTGTGAATCAATAACAGCTCCATTGATGTTTTCAGTTGCTACAGCAGAATATATAAAAGAGGAGCTGCCACCTTCTTTTTTCCTCCCACCTTCCTCTTCCCTCTTTGGCATCCGTGGAAGCCAAATTTAAAATTTTGCCTCAGCTGAATATATAATATATAATCTGTCAAGCACCACTGCAGTCATTATACAGCAGCCCAAAGTGTTCAATATTAAATTATGGGCTCGAGCAGCAATGAGTGGGTGAGGGGTTTTATTATGGGCAATGTAGACCTCTTCAAACCTGAAGTCTTATTTTTTCAATGTACACTATGCGGCAGTAGAGAACACTCACTAATATGTCACGACTGGATTGTTGGTTTCACGCGCGGTACTCTCAAGATAGGGCCCTGTGAAACTGCAGTAGAATTCATTTCACTTTTAGTGGTTTCAGTTGTAGTGATTACTGGCCAATCAGGATGCATTGGGAGATTGTGTCAGTGTAAAAAATTGCACAATAGTGACACAGTAAAATTAACTTGCTTACTTGTTAAACACGATACATGTGTTCTTAAAAACTGTTACATGTAGTTGAAGCCTAATGCAGGAGCTGCAAGTTTGACAACTTTTTGTAGTGGCATATTCAAGCCACTTGACCAGATTTTTACCAATAAAACAAAAAATTTTCCTCAAGTTTTGACATGATAGCGTACCATGGAAAAGTATCGAGACACCCCTGAATTGTCTTGATGCATGCTCAATCATTCCGGGTAAGAAAATCCCAATAGGTTGATTTTGTTCATCGGGGCGTAGCGTTTTCAGTGGGAGTGGAGAATGAAATGTTTAACGGCTTATTGTTTATAAGGTTGGGGAAACCTGCAGTCAGCTGAGACTGAAGAGGTCACGTGGATGAGTGACGAAAAGTTTCTCCCACTGAAAACACTTATGTCCAGATGAACAGGATCAACCTTTTGGCACCCCTGAATTCTTATTATTTTGCTCCAAGAGGCCAAAAGCACAGGGACAAAATTAGGGCTACACGCACTAATCTCACTCAAGTTGTTCAAATCATAGGAACCTGTTCAATGTGTTAAAAAAATTAAAATATATATATATATATATATTGACATCGAACTTATCACTCTATGAGCCTTTTAAAACACCATTTGAAATTGATCTGTACATTTCCCCTTCTTGTTTCCTCCAGTCCCAGGAACTGGCTCCTTCTTGCAGATGTCTTGGGTCGCCTTCGGATGACTTCTCGGTCCTTTCGCCGCCTCTTCCCACAGCTCAACGTCCAGTCCATCCCTGAAGACGAGTTCTACCGGCAGGCATCCTTGTCACAGCTCCTGACAGGTCCTGATGAACAGGAGTTGGCCTCCTTCAGGCCAGATGTCAAAGACCCTCTGGAGCTGGTGGAGGCCACACCCGAGCTGGCTGGCATGCTAGGCTCTTCAGTGGAGTTTGTGGATAGTCGCTGGGACTCACTGGAAGCTTCGCCACCACCAACTCCATCTCCACCACATTCACCAAGACCGCTGCAGCGTGTTCCACCACCATTATCCCCAGAGCAACATGGACCAGATGCTGGTCCTAAGGTGGGAAATGTGGTGCTGAGCCAGACTGAGTCCAGGGGTCAGGGATTTAAAAACCTGGGATATTCTACTCCAGCAGAAAAGGCAGAAACTAAACTAAATCCCAGCATGTGGGAACCACAAAAGCAAGGAATTAAAATTGCTGTGGGTCCTTCAACCACTAAGCCAAACATGACATTGAATGCTAGCCTGTGGGAACCACAAAGACAGCGTTCTAAGAATCCTCAGGTCATGGGTTCTGCTAATCCGGACTCTAAGATGGACTCAAACCTGTGGGAACAACCGCAGCAAGGCAATAAAACGGTCCAAATCACTTCGGTCAAATCTGATGTGATGGCTGGGACTAGCATGTGGGAACCACAGCGACTACGAAGTCGAAATCCTGGGATTTCTGATGCTAAATTGGACACAGCAGTATTAGAAACACCACGACTTCGGAATAAGAACATTGGGAATTCCACTCCCACTCATTCAAATGGTGCAGTGGATGCTAATGTGTGGAAACGGGAAAATCAAGGAAACATAAGCAACAGGGTTTTGGACTCTACAAACCCAGCTGCTGCAGTTGACTGTAGTGCTTGGGAACCCCAGCGACTGCGAAGTAAGAATGCTGGAATCTCTGGCCCTGCAAAGTCGGATGTCAGGGTGGATGCCACCACATGGGAATGTCAAGGAATAAAGAGAATGGGCAGCAACAGTGGAGCACCAAAAAGAGAGGCTAATCCCTGTGTCACCCAAGGTGAATGCACTAAGAACATAAAGATGGACCCTGCTTGGCAGAGGAACTTGACGAATGTTAGAGTTCATATCAGGGACTTGGGAATGAAAGTTGGCACTGTTCCAAGAGACTTAAAGAAAGAGCCAGGTAAAGTGGTTGGGAAGGGTGCCAGGATCAAAGGGAAGTCATGAAATGACAAAACACCAGGAAATTTGAAGAGACATATCCTGACAGAAATAAACTGAGAAGCATTCCAACATACATGTAAAAACATTGTAAATTAATATCTGGACATTGAAAAGACAGTTAACTCTGTGGCAAGACTGTACCAGTATTAAATGTGTGTTATATGTAAACTGTAAATAGTCTTTGTTTGTTTCGGGGTTTTGTTTGTTTTTTAATTTATGAGCACAGAATTGACGGATCATTTTTTTTCTTTGTAAATGCAGTCTGGTGTAAATACAATGGCATTCCTGTTGACATGCTAAGATTGTTGGTTCACGTCTGGGAAGCTGTTTGTTACCTTTGTGTGTAATTTTGTATTCAGCATCCTGTTGGCTTTTGTCACCAATCTATTACTGTCCAATAAATATGAGGAAAGAAAACAAATGAGTTAACTGTCTGAATTATCCTGAGCAAACTGCAAAGACTTGAGTTTATATACTCATTTTTACAGTCATGTAAAAGATAAAATTAGGTACACCTCATGATCCAGTAGCTCGTAGAACCACCGTCAGTAGCAATAACTTGATGCAGTCTTTTTTATGTATAACTTTAGTTTTCCCTTGTATCTTTGTTGAGCACTACTGGCTCACTTTTCTTTACAGCATTACTTACATTCACTGAGGTTTGTTGGCATTCATTAATTAACAGCTCTATTAAGGTCCTAATTTCAGCATTTCAGTGATGTTGAGGTATGATGTGATTGTAAATTGCAACAGGGGCCATGATAGAAAAACTGCATTATGCTGCTAACTGAACTTCCGCTCTTTGCAAACAACTGCAAAGGGGCATGCTAATGCAAAGCTAGCCAAGGACCCAGAGTGATTTTAAAGCTGAGAGAATGCCAACCCAATATCTATAAATATATATGGTGCCCCCTAGATTAGAGCTGCCACAATTAGTCGACTAGTCACAATTATGTCGACTATCAAAATCGTCGACGGCTAATTTAATAGTCGACTCATCGCTTGAAGCTTTGCAAAATCCCAAAAGACGCAGGAATAAGTAGTAGGATTTAAGAGTGTAATAATGGACTGAAACAGAAGATGGCAGCACTGCATGTACAAGAATGCCAGCTGCCGTTAAACCCCAAAGAAGAAGAAGCAGTGTCCGGTATCGTAGCTGTGTCCAAATTCAGGAACCGCATCCTCCTGTGCCCACATTTGTAGGCCAATTATGTTACAGCGACACGACGAAGACTGTCCAAATTCGAAGACTCTGACAAATGCGGCCGACAAATGTGCCCTTCATTTCCCCAGATTTGAAAGATGGGTCGGGTGTATACTTTGTTGCCCAACCTATCCCAGAATTCATAGCACGGCCCTGCTCAGTTTCCAACAATGGCGGCTGCTAGTTAGTTTTAATATTATTCTTATTATTCTTTCTCAGTCACAAAATAAATGTTTAACATATTTTCAGGCGAGAATGTAGCCGTGTAAACTTCAAATATCTGCTCAGTTTATCAAGACACCACATATTTTCAAAAGCGTTCAGATGTTTTTGGAGACGTCTGTTACCCACCAGCTCGATAGTTAGCCGGGGTTCAAGGCTCACTAGAGCCGGTGAGAACACCGGACTCCCGGCAAATCGTTTTCAAACCCGCCACCGTCTTTCGCTACTCAGGTTAAACATGATATAGAAGTCACTTAGATAACTTAAAAATGTTCGTTTTTTTTTTTGTTTTTTTTTTGTATTTATTTGTTCCTGAGTAAATCGGTTTGGCTGAGATTAAACTTCTAGTTTTTACACAGCTGAATAAACGTCAAGCAGTCAAATGATTATCAGAAATGTGAGATGCTCGAGAACATACTCCGGTGTCCTGTTACATTTTAGATAGCAAGGAGCAGACGGCTGAGTTTATTAAACTCCACCGAAACAGTCTGCAAATTTCATTAAAATGTAATAAATGTATTGTTGCCTGTTATCTGTTGTGTCCCGCCGGCTCTGTTCCTGTGCTACGGCCAGTGTAACTACCGCCCTTCCCCCCTCTCCCCTGCGCAAGCACAAGGCTCGTGTGCGGAGTGAAGCGAAAAAAAGTGCGAGAGAGTGAGAGAAAGAGAGAGAAAAAACACACTCACGTTGTTCACTTCAAAGAGTCGACTCTAACGGTGTGTTCACACCGAACGCGATGGATGCGAATAGAGCGTCAGGTTCACATGTGAAGTCAATGGAAAGGCGCGATGACCCGCGTTTGCGGCTCCCGCGAAAATTGGGAAGCAGATTTGCGTCGCTAAAATGCCAAAACGCCTGAAATGCGCGTCAGTGTTGCACGTTTGTAGCGTTTGATTCGCAAAAAAACCACGCGTGTCAGTTTTTGTGTTGCATTTTGTGCATTCGCGCATTACGCGTCTACCGCTCGAGTTGGAAAAATCTGAACTCCAGCGTCAAATCGCGCCGCGACAACCAATCAGGAGCCTGGTGACGTGGCTCTGACCTAGGTCAAAGGGGCAGATCCAGCCAAAGCCCTTCATTCTTCATTCAATATGGAGGAAAAGATAATCAGTGCCGTGGCAAATCATCCCGAGCTCTATGATGCTAGATACTATTTCTACCGAGACAGGAATAAAAAGGACCTAGCTTGGAGACACATAAGTGAGGAGATCGGGCAACCTGGTAAGTTCATTCCTTCTTCTTTTTAATTTTCAGACTGACCCGATGAAGCCGCGCAAAAGCTAGCAAGCCCGCCTACTGTCCCGCGATTTTCCCACTGTTGTACAGTGCAGAGCATCGCTTCCGCGTCATTGATGTTGGGGGGTACGGGAGGACCAGCGACGGTGGTATTCTGGCCAACTCCACCTTTGGTCAGGCTCTTCGGGCTGGGACTCTCCATCTGCCTCCTGACCAGCCTCTACCTGGTGGAGAACACCGTGGAGCCCAGCCCCATGTCTTTGTGGCTGATGAAGCATTCCCGCTGCGGCGTGAGCTCATGAGACCTTTCCCTGGACGCCTCCTCCCTTTAGAGAAGAAGATCTTTAACTATCGCCTTTCCAGGGCCAGGATGATAGTGGAGGGTGCCTTCGGTATCCTCTCCTCACAGTGGAGGTTGTATCGGCGCGCTATGGAGCTCCGTCCTGAAATTGCGGAGAAGTGTGTGAAGGCAACTTGTGTTCTCCACAATTTTCTGCGCTGTGTGGACGAGAGAGGGGCACCTGCTGTGGTGGAGCCATTGCAAGGCCTGGGTCGTATGGCAGCAAACAACTCCTCCAGAGAGGCTGTCCTGGTGAGGGAGAAATTCATGACTCACTTCTCGACAGAGGGAGCTGTGTCTTGGCAACCAAAGGAGTAGCCTGTTTGAAGTCTGAGTGACTTCCCCACAACGGCTCTTTTAAGAGCCACCCACAAACCTCTAAAGAGTGTTCCTGTCTTTTTAAATTTTTCATAATAAATGGAGCTCTACTCCAAAATAAACTAACCTCTTTTTACTCTCTTAAGTAACTTGTCTTCACTATGTTCCTATATACAGTGTGGTACGCTAACCAGATAATGCGTTTATTCAGAGGACATCTGCAGGAGAAAGTGGAAGAGCCTCAGGGACACATATAATAAGGAGAAGAGGACAGAGAAGGAGAAGAGGAGTGGGTCTGCAGCAGGATCGGGGAGGAGATGGAAGTTCTTCGCGGTCACGGGGTTTCTGGACCCCTTCCTCACCCCGCGGGAGACTAGCGGCAATATGGTGCGGACCGTGGAGAACTTCTCCCCCGAGGACCAGGGACAGC
>NW_005187740.1:145064-166693 GCF_000239375.1 Pundamilia nyererei | reverse complement strand
GAAGAACTTCCATCTCCTCCCCGATCCTGCTGCAGACCCACTCCTCTTCTCCTTCTCTGTCCTCTTCTCCTTATTATATGTGTCCCTGAGGCTCTTCCACTTTCTCCTGCAGATGTCCTCTGAATAAACGCATTATCTGGTTAGCGTACCACACTGTATATAGGAACATAGTGAAGACAAGTTACTTAAGAGAGTAAAAAGAGGTTAGTTTATTTTGGAGTAGAGCTCCATTTATTATGAAAAATTTAAAAAGACAGGAACACTCTTTAGAGGTTTGTGGGTGGCTCTTAAAAGAGCCGTTGTGGGGAAGTCACTCGGACTTCAAACAGGCTACTCCTTTGGTTGCCAAGACACAGCTCCCTCTGTCGAGAAGTGAGTCATGAATTTCTCCCTCACCAGGACAGCCTCTCTGGAGGAGTTGTTTGCTGCCATACGACCCAGGCCTTGCAATGGCTCCACCACAGCAGGTGCCCCTCTCTCGTCCACACAGCGCAGAAAATTGTGGAGAACACAAGTTGCCTTCACACACTTCTCCGCAATTTCAGGACGGAGCTCCATAGCGCGCCGATACAACCTCCACTGTGAGGAGAGGATACCGAAGGCACCCTCCACTATCACCTGGCCCTGGAAAGGCGATAGTTAAAGATCCTCTTCTCTAAAGGGAGGAGGCTTCCAGGGAAAGGTCTCATGAGCTCACGCCGCAGCGGGAATGCTTCATCAGCCACAAAGACATGGGGCTGATGAAGAGCGTCAGGTTCACATGTAAAGTCAATGGAAAGGCGCGATGACCCGCGCCTTTCCAGCCTCTACCTGGTGTTCTCCACCAGGTAGAGGCTGGTCAGGAGGCAGATGGAGAGTCCCAGCCCGAAAAGCCTGACCAAAGGTGGAGTTGGCCAGAATACCACCGTCGCTGGTCCTCCCGTACCCCCCAACATCAATGACGCGGAAGCGATGCTCTGCATCCACAACTGCAAGGAGAACAATGGAAAAAGTTCCCTTGTAGTTGTGGAACATGGATCCTGAGTTGGGGGGTACCTTCGTCTGGACGTGCTTCCCATCCAGAGCTCCACAGCAGAGAGGGAAGTTTCAGCGCTCCTGGAATCCCTCTGCGATGGACCGCCAGTCTTCAGTTGAAGGCACAGCCATGAAATCGTCCACTAGACAGTCCCAGATGGCTGTCGCTACCTGGGGGATGATCTAGCTCACCGTGGACACACCGACTCGAAAACTGAACACGATGGTCCTGAAGGAGTCCCCGGTGGCAAGTACCTGGACAAAATTGTTTAAAATGAGTATTATGTGTACTGCAGTTACAAAATACATTATTGAAATTCCAAAATTACAAATTACAAAACCTAAATCTTACATAAAACATTTTGTAATTATAAGGATATATTAGATATAATCTAAAACAGTCAGTGGTGATTATATACAAATATTCAACTATCCCAGAATTAAACCAGGTCTAAATAAAAAAAAGGAGTGAGTATCACTACAAAGATTAACCCACAGTGGTCCTAATACCAGTTTGATATCAGCAAACACTGAGAGCATACCTATGACACCACAGCCATGCTATCATTGCAAACACTGATAACAACATAAATCGAATTAAATCGGGACTTGATGAGACCTTCTGAGTATCACTAGAAATATTATAAACAGTCGTCTCTGTACCACAGTTTGCTATCAGTAAACGCCGACAGCATTCACTGTTAGCATAGCACATCCATGTTAGCAGTGTATAAATGGATGGTTTAGCATATTAGCACAGGTATCAATAAAGGACTACCGTATTAAATATTTTTACTAACCTCAGGCAGACGGACAGGCGCTCTGCAGGTGGGATTGAGCGCCTGTAATTGGTGTCTAGGCGGGCGATTCTGGGACCGACGCGGGAAAGCAGGTCCTCAAACTGGCCGAGTGACAGACGATGATATCGCTGGAATCTGCCGTCATCCAGGCGCAGCTCCTGGAGCAAATGGTGAAACTCACCAAACTGCTCACGCGTCTGGAGGACCTGATGGACCCAGGTATGGCGAGGACGTCTTTTACGCCGCTGCTCTGCTCTCCACAGTACATAGAGAAGGGAGACTCTCTCTTCAAGCGCTAGCTCGACAGCTGCCATCTTGCAAAGATTCCGTCTGGCACAACTTCCTCCCACATTCCTCCCACATTTCCGGTTCACGCTGACGCGCTATGGATTTTTCGTGGACACGCGTTGAGACGCGCATGTGCACGTGTCAAATTAGGGGTGTTTGGGGCGTTTTGTTCCGTTCGCAACCAACACATCACTAGTAACAAATTGATGAGCAGTCAAGCCGCAGCTTTTGTTTCTATCTGTTCATGTTTTTACAGCAGAATCTCTGTGACAATTGCTTTGAAGTCTCTTTGTGCTTATTTTAAACTTTGCTTTGTGCTGTCGGCTTTGTGTTCATTCCTAAATTCTTATAGCCCTGTTCCACTACTACCGACTCAGGTTAGCTTGGCACGGCTCACCTGGCGTCCATTTTTTCCCCATTAGGTGGTAGTACCTGGTACCAGATATTTTTTAGTACTTACTTGGCCATTTTTGGATCAATCTGAGGTGATCCAAAAATGTGATGTCAGCTGACTGCAGGCCACCAATTGGCTAGTCAGTAGTGTCACTCAATGAGTCATGGGAGCATTTCTTCATGAAAATCAGAAGCACAATTTTTGAAACCCTCTACAAATAGGGAAATGGTTACACAAAAATCAACACCCTAATAATCCTAACGCGGGTCATAACAAAGAGCGAAGTAACTCAAACATGCACAACCATTTGACCACAAAGCATGTAATTAATTTGCACAAATGTAATGTCTTTGATATGCTGCTTAGTGATTTTGGTGCCTCTCAAAGCATAGCTAATGAGGACACAATGACAATTGACAAGAGAATCAATAAGGAATCTAATTAATAAGTGATATTGATAATGGAATCTCTAAATTCTTATCAATTTCCATCTCTAGTTTTCACACTTGCTAATGATCAGTTAAGTCTATTTGATTCACAGCTCTAGCTGCTCATTCCTATGGAAGTAGTGAAGTTGTACTTTTTCATAGGACTGCATAGGGTCCTGCAAAACATTTATTTTTCACATGACTGTAACTGTTTGGTTAGCAGAACCAGGAGTCTAGCTATTTTTTTAATGGTTACTGCTTACTGGTTAAAATTGCTAGCAGTCTCTTAAACATTATAGGTGATTTATCATTTCTGTTAGCGCAGAACTAATTGACTATTATTAGTCAATTGTCTAGTTGTGGCAGAATCCGTCCCATAGGACCTCTTTCAGTGCTATTTTTGGTACAGCAAAAAACAAACACCTGCAGGGTTTGTACCTCTAAATGACCTTCAAAAAATGTCACATGTGGCTGGATGCTGAATGTTGGAACACTTTATTTTTAAAACCAGCAGTCAGTACGATGTAAGAATAGAAGCCGAGTAGCTTATCATGGCCGTCAATAATGTTCTTGTCTATACTGGGGGCTGCAACAAACAGCAACCAACTTACTGTTTAGGAATTGATGTCAATTTTCAAGCCATTAGCAAATTATTACTTTTGACCACCCATATGGAAAAGATATAGAAAAAACTTACCTACTTCATGTAGTGAATCATATAAGGCTTATATGATTTACTCATGAAAGTGGCCACTTTCATATATTGTTTTAGTAAGTATCCAAAACATACAAGTTTCATTTATATAATTTTTCAAGGGCTCTTTTATCTGTTTTCACTCTTGTATGCTTTTCATACAAGTTTCACACAAGACAGATACAAACTTTATAAGATTTATATATATCTTTTCCATATGGGCATGATTTCAGTGGATCATAGAAAACAATAGAGGAAAGGACACATTATGGTTCTGTGACAGTTTATGCAACTTAATGCCTGAGTTCCTGCAGTGGAAAGACTTATGTATGTGTACGTATGTTTCCATGGTCCCCCTCTGGGTACTCTGGCTTTTTCTAACAGTCTAAAGGTTAGGCTAAATGGTAATTCATAACTGGCCATGGATGTAAGACAGATAACTGCTTGAAATGTTAGAATAAAGTGCTGTATGACTGTATGGCTAAATCTATGTCAATAAGTAAGTCTAGGAAAGCGCTGTATAAATGCCAGTCCATCACCGGAGGGAAACTACTCCTATATCCTGGGTGTGCCAGACTTGGTTTGTAGTGCAGGCCTCTTGGTTTTAGGCTGTTTAATACTGAAACTTTGGGACCTTATGTCCAGTTTCTTTTCTGACCATTTCCTTGGCTTCAGTTGTGGATTAGATTAGTTTGGAATATGGCTCTGGGATGGTTTTACACTCATTTTTGAGACTTTTTGTCAGACTTAGCGTTAGACTTGGTTTGAGACTCATTATGCACTTTTTTTGTTCATTTGTTTGTTTCAGACTATTTTGACTTTGGCTCAAACTAGGTTTTACACTATATTGGAGTGTTTTTTGGCATTTGACCTGGTTTAAAATCTGGCTTTCAAACAGTGGCTGTCGTGTTTTTTGATGTCAGGCCCTGTCTTGGACAGGAAATCAGGAATGATCAGACACCTCCTCGTGGTGTTGCTGACGGAAAAGAATGTAAACACGTGTGAAGTTTTTACCCCATAGTTGTTGACCGCGCTCACTCAATGTGTCCTCAAAGCCTCACAGACATGCTGAATGCATTTCATTCAGGAAGTTTAAAGCTGCATTCTTTACATTAACAGCCTTCAACGTTTAGCTGTGATAGTCAGAGAATGATGTTCCTCACAAAGACACGGAAAGTGCAAACGAGGTGACTCACTGGATTCTCAGAAACTGGGACAAACTACTTTCTCTTATATGAAAGAGAGCGAGGCCATTCATGCATCCTGGATGTTTTCTCTCCTCTGTGTCTGCTGGCCTCGCACGCCCTCCCTCACTCAGCTGTCTTCACTTTCGATCGCCCACACCCTATTTATCCTGATAGAAAAAGAGAGAGAGAGAGAGATGAGTCATTCACACATTATTCACTTTTCTCTCAAAGACACACGCATTTGGTCTTCTCTCCTTGTGAGGCCCATCGATCAGTCTGAAACCACACACAATGTCCTCACAAAACAATGTCCTCACAGGTGTACTCACAAAACACAATACAAAGGTGTGGGAAGGAGAAAGCAAACACTCACACACATCTGTGGTTTTCTCCCTGAGAATACTAATAGACTTGTCAGAATAAAACTAAAACTACAGATATCCAGTCTTTTAAACGCATACAAACTACAAGATAAAAGTTCCTGAGTCAAATATTTTGT
Source organism: Pundamilia nyererei (assembly GCF_000239375.1). Classification (NCBI taxonomy): domain Eukaryota; kingdom Metazoa; phylum Chordata; class Actinopteri; order Cichliformes; family Cichlidae; genus Pundamilia; species Pundamilia nyererei. Next base: position 161,389 of record NW_005187740.1, on the reverse strand, counting down.
GTGATAAATTACTTCATTTTGTTGGTCAGTTGACAGTGAATCTCTTGGTATATTAAACTGATGTCATTTTGTTGGATGTTGAATGGTAGTTGAGCATTGGGTGATGAATTAGTGGGCTTGCTTGTGATAAATATTAATTTGGTGGATCAATAAATTGGGAAGTTGTCAGTCTCGTTAATTAGATTAATTTGTTGGTGATACTTTAGTCTAGATCAACAGAGATCTACACATTTATGGTGAGCCATGACTTTTACACAAAGACTAGCAGAGACGATGACCACACTGCTGACAGATACAGTTCTTCTTCACTCCTTCCTTCCTGGGTGAAGAACTACATATAAAAACTGTACTGTTAGCAAATTGTACACATATTATCAAAAGTAAAGCTGCTTATTCTGCTGAAAAACATAACCGTTAGTATTATATTGATTAGTATTACTGCAGCAGATGTTTTGGGGGGTTTTCGGAGAGGGGTGAGGGGAGGCTCAGATTAAACAAGAGCAAGGGCTATACTAAAACTAAAGCTTTTTCCTAATATGACCTTTAGCCACATGATTGGACCAGATGTGCCTGGTTTTGTTGTTATCTATTGTCCAGCTGGACCTTACTCAGCATTTCTGTCTGATTTTGCAGACTTTTTATGTGATTTAGTGCTCAGCTCAGGTAAAATAAATATTGTGGGTGACTTTCACATCCATGTAGATACTAAAAATGACAGCTTCAACACGGTATTTAATCTATTATTAGACTCAATTGGCTTCTCTCAACATATAAAAGAACCCACCCACCACTTTAATCACACTCTAGATCTTGTTCTAACATATGTCATAGAACCTGAACATTTAACAGTGTTTCCTGAAAACCCTCTTTTGTCCTGTTATTTCCTAAAAACATTTAAATTTACAATAATGGATTACCCTCCATTGCCCCACCCAGGGACTCCAAGAAGGCTGGGGACTCTGAACTGCCGCTCGGCGCATAAGCGCAGACGACGGTCAGGACCCGTTCCCCGACACTAAGGTGAAGGGAACAAACCCTCTCGTCCACTGGGAGAAACCCCAACATACCAGCAGCAAGCCAAGTGGATACCAAGATACCCACCCCAGCCTGCTGCCTCTCACCAAGGGCAACTCCAGACTGAGACAGAGTCCAGCCCCTCTCCAGGAGGCTGGTTCCAGAACCCAGGCCTTAAGGTGAGCCCGACTATATCTAGCCGGTACCTCTCAACCTACCACGTACTAGCTCAGGCGCCTTCCCCACCAGAAAGGTGACATTCTATGTCCCAATTGCCAGTCTTAGTAGCTGGGGATTGGTCCGCCAGGACCTCCCCTCCTGGCCGCCGCCCGGATCACATTGCACCTGACCCCTACAGTGCCTCCTGCGGGTGGGGGGCCTGCAGGAGGTGGGCCCATGTCCCTTTTTTGGGCTGTGCCTGGCTGGGCCCCATGGACTAAGGCCCCTATCCCGGGCAGGGTGAACTGTTTCCTCGATGGTCTGAATCGCTCTTTGTCTTGTCTCTCACCCAGGACCACCAATTTGCCATGAGAGACCCTACCAGGGGATAAAACCCTAGCCCCTGGGATCCCTGGGACACACAAACCCCTCCACCACGATGAGGTAGCGATTCGCGGCGGGGAAGCTTACAGCACCTGACAAGTTTTTATTTAAATATATAAACAATAATGTAATTAAAATGGTTACACCTGAACCCCAGCCATCTTCTAGGCTTCACCTCAGTTAACCAGAGTCCCTGAACTCAACATCTGGACTGATTTTGTCCTAATGGAGCCTTTTGGATATTCCAAAAGGCTCCATTTCTACAAGAAATATGGATGCTGTGAGGTTAATTTACTAACAGACTCACTAGGAAGTCTGTACTCTAGTTTTTGTGAGTGAAAATAAAATGTTATTAGTTTATGGATGCAGCGTACTAAGTTTGCTAGCAACAGCTGTTAACTTAGCACTCCATTTTCTCTTCCAAATAAGGTCACTTCTGGCTTCCAACTAACATGGTGATAGCCATTAAGCCAAGTCCACAAACCAGCAAGTGATGTAATGATGGCTATGTCCTTTCTTACTATGATTTCGTGTTGGTTTAATTTTATATTGATTAGTTCCTGCATTTAATCAGTGATCTAGCTGGTTTGTGAAGGAACCTTCATGTGCGTTCCTGCTTTTTAAAATGTGGTTTTCACTGACCCGCCAACAATGAACACAGACATATTCCATTATTGTGAAACTCCATGGCAACAAACTGAGCTTAATTAGCGAGGGGGAAAAAAAAGTCTTAAAGACCGAACAAGTGAAAGAGGTGGAGATGAATACAGAGTGATGTGAATATGAACCAGCTGTGTGTGTGTGTGTGTGTGTGTGTGTGTGTGTGTGTGTGTGTGTGTGTGTGTGTGTGTGTGGGCGTTAATGTTGGTGGAAATATGTTGTATGCCTTCAGCACTCCAGCTTCAGCTTCATTTTTTTCGTTGCTTCAAAGTGCTGCTCAAACACATAGTGTTTTTATTAAAGCCTTAAACACCTTTTCCTCTCAAAGGACACAATGACTCCAGCAGCAGTTTCAGTTGTGTCACTAATTCAGTTTAGAGTTAAAACATGAATAAATTTTTTAAAATTAATAATTCTGGGAAACTTCCTAGCGTGACGGACTGTTCCTTTAAGTGATGATAAACGAGGCGTCCAGCGGCTTTGGGTTTCATCACCCTCACCTCCCCCATCAGAGGCACACACTTTCATGCAGCTCTGTCAAAGCTGCCGCTTACTCTCCGGCTTTTTGTGTGTGGTTTTCTGTGTGTGTATGTGTGTGTATAATGAGTGTGTAACCGTGATTGTGTGTCTCTAAACGTATCCGTGTGTGTGTGTCTGTGTGTGTGTGTGTGGCTGCCTAACACGATGCTGAAGACGACGGATTGAATTGCTAATGCGCCTCAGGGATTGTGTGCGTGTGTGTATCTGTGTGTGTATGTGTGTGTGGTTCGTCTAGCTGGCAAGCATGCGAGGCTGTTTAGCGAGCGAGACGAGCAGCGCTGCCGATGAATATTTAAACAGAGAGAGAGAGAGAGAGAGAGCAGCCATCATTTATTGATGTTGGTGAAGGGAAAGATGAATAGCCTGTCTGTGTACACAGCGCTGGAGAGGAGTGTGTGCTGGAAACAGCCGGCATCCGAGCGCAAGTCGACTCTGAGGCTGTATGGGAAACTGTAGAAGCCTGAATGTGAGGCTTCAGAACAGGAATCTTCTTGATCTTTGCAAGATTTGGTAAAAGTTTCTTAGATCATCTAAGAATTTGTTACGAGCATTGTTTTGAATCCAGACTCACCAGTTTCAACCAAAAGTTTGGAGCTGATATCAAAAAAGTGTTCCACTGCTGACATAAACTTTGTGAAAGTCAGATGTTTCAATAAACAACTTTTGGTTGGTTATTAGCATTGCTCAATTGTCCAGTCATTAAAACTGAAAGTTCCTAAGAGTTAAAAACAGTTAAAAGCAGTCTACATTCCAATAAAATGATCAGTGTAGCTGTTCTCCCAGGTGTTACAGTAAAGTTTAATGAAAAGACATACACTGTCACGGTCCTGGGCCTGTGGCCCAGTGTTTTGATTCTACATTATTGTTTATTGGGTTCTGTTTTGCTTTTCTAGATTTCTTGTCCTTCTGAGTTGTGATTTCTAGCTCTTAGGTTTAGTTCTACCCTCATGTTCCTCCTGTTTCCTCTGTACTGTGTTAGTATTGTCTCTGAATCCTGCCTGTGGAGTTCCTGTTTTACTTTGAAGGTCTTGTCTCATGTTAGCGTATTCTGTTTTACTTCCTTGTCCTTACTAGCCTAATGAGTCCCAGCTGTGTGCCCACCTGTTCCTCGTTTCCTCATGTGCCTGCCAGTATATTTTAGTCCCTGTCAGTTGGTTCTTGTTGTTGCGTTGTTAACGTCAGTCCACCCCCATGCTGTGTGGATCTCCCTGTGTTTCCTGTGAGTTTATGTTGTTTCCCAGTTTAGTTTAGCTTGCTTGGTATGCTTGTTTTCCCGTGCCAGCAAATAAAGCTGAGTATTTTGAGTTCATCCCTCCAGTCTGAGTCCTGCATTTTGGGTCCACCACTCCTGCTTGCCTGCCTGCCTGCCACACAGCCAACCATGACAGAACGATGCGACCATTACATGGACCCAGCAGACAGTGAGCTGTATGAGCGCCAGGAAGCAGCCATTGCCCAGCTGGAGGAGGAGCTCCGGTGGAAGCCATGGCACGCTCCAGATTTTGAGCACATATTCCGTGGAACTCGGCTGGCTTTTGGAGGTCCCCGAAGTTGCCAAAAGCCTCCGCCTGTTGCCCCGCTCGCATCCAAGCCTGGGCCGCTTCAGGTGGGAGTGCTCCGTTTTTCTTCTGATGCTCACGCTCCAGCCTCTGCATTGCCGTCCCGCAAGTCAGAGGCTCAGCTGTACACCCCGTCATATTCCTCACCTCAGAGGAAGCGGCGCTCATGCCGCCGTCACTTTTCACCTGCTGAGCAACTCCCAGTGGTGAGTTATAATGACTGCCTTTTACACATTTCACCTGAAGCCATAACTGAAAAGAACAATAAACTCACCCCAGACACTGTTGGAATCTCCTTTTTGGATGATGAAATTGACTGGGAAAATTACTTTCATTTAGCTCCCTGGGATGGGGGTTTAATTAAGGACAAGTCACACACTTCAAAACCTTCAAACTCTACTAAAACAAAGACTGTAAAATGTGGTGGGAAAGATGCAAAATGTATTTTTGATAGGTCTGTTTTTGTTGACCCGGTACATATTAACCCTGAGCCTGCTCCTTTGCCTGCTCGTGTTCCTGCTGCCAGGGCAGCTTGGGCCCAGCGTAACCCTGCACCCGTACCAGTTCCTCGGGTGAGGGAGGCTGAGGTCCAGTTGGTCCCTGCTCTGGTTTCCAGGCCGGCTGAGGCTCTGTCCGTTTCTGCACCCGTACCAGCTCCTCGGGTGGGAACAGCAGCTGCCCAGCCATTGCCGGTGCCTGTCCCGGCTTCCAGGGTGAGGGGGGGCCGTGAACCAGTCCACCCCTGCACCCACGCCGGTCTCCAGGGTGAGGTCAGCCAGGATACAGCCCGTCTCCGCACCCGTACCTACTCCTCAGGTGGGAGCGTCCAGTGTCCAGCAGGTGCCTCATGTTTTGGAGGCTTAGGAGAACTAGTACAGCTTAATGCTTATCCACCACCACCACAAACTTCATTAAAACAACCACCACTCCATCCTCTGCTTCAGTCTATCGCTCAGTCATTAGCTCTGTTAGCAGCCCAGTCCATAGTTCAATTTCCTGTGTTACCGTTAGCTCAGCCCTTAGCCCACTGTGCAGCTCTGCCATCTCCCCAGTGTTCAGCTCAGTCATTTGTTCCACCACCTGCTCAGCTTTCTGTTCAGCCAGTGGTCTCTGCCCCTACTGGTCATGCCACGTCGGCTGGGGGGCCCGAGGAGCCCGTCCAGCCACCACCTGGGGCTGCCACGCCGTGGCCTGCAGCGCCTACGCCGTTGCCTCTGCTTCTGCGTCGGCCTCGCCTGGTCCAGCCTCTGCTTCTGCGTCGGCCTCGCCTGGTCCAGCCTCTGCTTCTGCGTCGGCCTCGCCTGGTCTTGTGGCTGCCACGCCGCCGCCGAAGCCACGTTCTGCACCTCGGAATCGCCGGCCACTTTCCGGGCCACCAGCTGGACATCATCGCCATCGAGGTCGGCCCCCAGAACTGTTTCCCCGTCGCCGCCGTTGCCGCCCGCACGGTCGGCCCCCAGAACTGTTTCCCCATTGCCGTCCGCATGGGTCCACCACTCCTGCTTGCCTGCCTGCCACACAGCCAACCATGGCATACACGAAAGGAGACAATTAATGAAGTTTAACAGAGATCAGCGTTAGCAGGAATTTAGCTAGCTAGTTCACATCTGGAGATGATATTCCATTTTCTGGATGAAGTTAGAGGTACTAATTGGAAGGTTGGTGGTGTCATCCCTGGCTGCTCCAGTCTGTAGGCTGCAGTATCATTCAGCAAGATACCGAACCCCAAGTTCCTCTCAGTAAATCCATTGTTGTGTGAATGTGTTAGACCACTTGGACATGGGAAAAAGTGCTTGTATAAATGTGCGCGTAAATTGCTGTATAAGATATTTTGTGATTTGAGTGCTCAAGTGGAATAGAAAAGAATTGTATAAGAATGACTCAATTAACCATGAAAAAAGTTTTTAAAAAAAGTAAATACTGCTTTAACTTTGGAGCTGAATGTCCAGGAACTTCCCCAGAAGTGGAAGATCTCCCAGTTTTCTCTTGGTCCCACCAGATTTGTGATGTTTTCCTTTTTTTGTTTGTTTGTTATGGGCCTGAGATAGGCTTCCGTGGGAAGCCTATCTATCTCAGAGCCACGATGAAGTTGTGGGTTGGCATTTTCTCACTGGTCTGCCTGGCCTGGTCCACAGGAGCTTCTCTTTTCTGTACTTTCCTTCCTGCACCTGCTCCGAGTTAACGCATTAGAATGCTATTTTAAGGCTGGCTGGCTACTGCTGTTCTCCACCAGATTATCGTCACTAGTATGGTAGTAATCAAGCAATCTTTGAAACTAGCAGTTTATTGTGCTATCTTTCTAGTCATCCATTGGAAGACAGTTTGAATGGACAAACCTGCCACTCTAACCTGAGCCTAATCAACAGGTATGTTGATGTCTGTACCTGCAAAGGAATGGAAAGTACTTACCTGTAAATCACATGCCTGCCCACCTTCTACCATTGCATTCCCAGGCATGTTAGAATCCTGCCTGCCTACTGATAACCCCTCTGAAACTTTAATTCCAGTCTGTAACCTTTGAATTAAGTCACAAGTTCAAGGCTATCGCTTCATAGTCACCTTGGCCACTTATAACAGGTTTGCTTTTCTCTGTTAAAGCTTACAGTAACGTTCCTGCTGTGAAACCTCCCTTTCAACCTATTAACTTCTTCCAAGTAAATCCACTTTTGCATTAAAACAAAATAAATAAAAATTTTAGGTCTATTTTCTCTGTTAATTTTGAGTCAAAACATGACAAGTTTCTTATAATCTATTTACACATCATGGGCAATGCCCTACAACCATCAAATCAGTTGTCCTGAATGTCTAGCCTGGACTTCATTAAATGTAATGGTTTAGAGCTTGATTACATAGTTACTACCACCCGCAACCTGTCACAGTGTAATGTTAGAAATTACAGGGTTTTTTGTTTTGTTTTGTTTTTTGGTCATAAGCAGAGAGTCCTTGCTAGCGCTGGCCTTAGAGAGTAAATGTGACGAAAGTATTCAGGAGAAAACGCCGCGTATACATTGTTTATCATGACTCTGGTTTTACGTGGCCTATCAACACAATTTTAAAAACTGGTATATATCATCTTGTTGCTTTGTCATCTTGAAGTGGTCATGTGATTGGTTTACCACGATTACTTTAATTCTTCCTCATTCAAACAGCAGCACTCATGCGATTGTTTTGCCCCCTCAGCTCCAGGTGTTGTGCCAAACAGTGATTGTCTGCCAGAAAGTGATTGCCGTCCATGGGAGTGCACACAGCTGCTTAAAGCTGTAGCGCCCAGATTACTTACTTAGACAGCTACTTCAACTGCAAATCCATGCGAGTCTCACATTCCATCCCAAACAGACTCTGTTGAATTGAAATCTTGTGACAATGGAGGCCATTTGAGTACAGTGAACTTCACATGATCAAGAAACCAGTTTGATTTCAGCTTTGTGAAATAGTGAGTCCTGCTGGAAGCTGGTGTAGACTGTGGTCATAAAGGGATGGACATGGTCAGCAACAATACTCAGCAGGTAGGCTCTGGTGGTTAAACAATGCTGCCTTGGTACTAATGAGTGCAAAGAGTGCCACAAAATTATATCCCACACCATAACATGACCAGCAGTCTGAGATGTTGGTGATAGGCAAGACGGGTCAATCATTTCCTGGTAACATGCAACTGACTCCCTTTAGTAGTCTACCTCAAATGGAAATTAGATAAACTGCAGGGTTTTTCTTTATTTCTCAATATCATCCAGTTATTACTACAAGCTCAGCAAGCTCAAACAAATAAACAACAAAAACACATCCCTTCAAATCAGCCTAGTTGCATGAGGGTGAATCTGCAAATAAAGTTAGAATCATTGAATCGAGTCTTGAGATGCCAGTTTAGGAGGTGGGATTGACAACTGAATGTTAAATATGCGGTTTTATGACCTATATAGAACCACCACTAGGGGTGATCAAAAATGCGGGTTTTGTTGCTGCAAAGCAGGAGCTTCGTCCATCTTTATAAACAATCCCTTGGCTAAACTAAGCTAGTAACTTAACTGTAACTTATCTTAATGTTACTTACTGTTACTGTGGAAGCTGTAGGCTCTTTCTTTATTATAGCGATTCATCAGGCTCAGTTAAAAACTTTCTTTTGGAGGCATTTCCACATCAATTAAGGGACTAAATTTGAAGTTAATGGTGCATTAACCATTATATAAACCCATTAATCACAGCCTATACAGCTCAGTGAAATGGATGCTGGAGTTTGGCTTTGCGTCATGAAAAACTTCCTCCATCACTTTCACCCTCTGCTTTTGCTTCACTGGCACAATAATTGCTGCTTCTCTCAGCTCTCATCTTTCAAAGAGAAAGAGGAAGGGAGGTCGTTTAATGTTTACACGTCAACAGGAAGGCAAGAGGGCAAAGGTCAGTGGGGGTGACCTCCGAGGCGGTGCTGACAGCAGGAGACAAACAAACACAAAGAGAAAAGAAGGAGAGGAAAAAGGTTTGGAGGAATGCACGAGGGTAAGCGAGTATGTGTCTGCATGTGTGTGGGAGAGAGAGAGAATAATGGAGGAGGGAATCAAGACAGTTTCAAGGCTCCCCCTTTCTATTCGCTCGCTCGCCCTCGTTGTCTTGCTCTCTCTCTATCGCACATACACACACACACGCTGCCAGACAAGGTCACACACACACACACACACACACACGTTTTCATGCTTCACTGCCAAAGCCTTCAACGGTCTCTTTTCTCTCTCGCTCTCTTTCTCGCTGAAATGCAGACACTTGCTCGCTCGCTCGCCGCTGCACTCGTCTGACCTGCTCGCTCTCTTTCCAGGGAGGGAAAATGAGGAAATCAATTAGACTCCCCACCTCCTCCTTCTCCTCCCGCCTCCTCCCTCCCCCCTTCAGTCCTTTCTGATGTGGGCGATTTCATCCGGCACGGACCCGACTTCTCGTCTTTCAGATCTTCTGGTGTTTTGTTACGTTCAGTTTTTAGATGTTCAACTAGAAGCGCTGCGACTGATGCAGGCGGAGGGTTTATGAAGGTTTAACATATCATATGGAGCAGAAATAAGAGTGCAGGATCAGCCTTTAACATTTATCCTGAAAGTTTTAACAAAATGTTAAAAATGTTCTACCAAAATATCCGTCTTTTAAACAACAAAAACAAAACATAATTTCAGCTACACTGAGTTATTCAAATATATACAAAAATCATTGACTTCAGTAGCTACTTGAATCAGAGCTGGGAGGTTAAATTCTGATGCAAACGGTCTTTCAAGATGACCAAATGGAGGACTGCTCAATGACACCATTTCACAAAAAAAGCAGGAACGTATACAGCGGTTCATTGAAACACATCTGTCTGGTCAAGCAGTCACTCTTGGCCCAGATGTGGTCCCAGCTATCTGTGAGAGGCACCTCATTGGCTGTAGCCCAAGTTAAAACAAAGAGATGGACTGTGCTTTCACCCTGGTAGATTCTTTAGCCATGTTTGCATCTGCTATACCAGATGAGTTTGTGAATGAAGATCAGTGTGGTGGTTTACCAGTTATTCCCCATATGCCAGTAGAGCATCTAAGAGCAGAACAATGAGCTGACCCATGTTTGAGGGAAATTATTGCTCAATTTGAGACTGGGAACAAGGTTCCACCCACCGTTAGAAAGCAACTGCTGGATATTCCCTTATTAATTAGGGAATTCAGTCGCCTTGAGCTACACAATCAAATACTGTACCGAACACAACAAGATGGAGGTTGTGTAACCTGGCAACTTGTTCTTCCAGAGCAGTTTCGAGACACAGTCCTCCGTAGCCTCCATGATGATATGGGCCACTTAGGGATTCAACGCACTCTCGACCTGGTGAGAACAAGGTTTTACTCGCCAAGGATGGCTGCAGATGTTCACAAAAAGGTTCAAACCTGTGATCGCTGTGTTCTGAGAAAATCTCTCCCTGAAAGAGCTGCTCCTTTGGTCACAATAAAGTCCACCAGACCTCTTGAGCTTGTTTGTATGGACTTTTTGTCCACTGAGCCTGATAGGAGCAATATTAAGGATGTTCTCGTACTTACAGACCACTTTACTAAGTATGCCATTGCAGTCCCAACACCCAATCAGAAAGCTCAAACAGTTGCTAAGTGCCTGTGGGATAATTTCATTGTCCACTATGGCATTCCTGAACGTTTGCATAGTGACCAAGGGCCTGACTTTGAGTCACACATCATCAAGGAACTATGCAACATCATGGGTGTTCACAAGATCCATACTACACCCTACCATCTCAGGGGAAACCCTGTGGAGGAGCGGTCTCCAACCTTTTTTGCGCCACGGACCGGTTTATGCCCGACAATATTTGCATGGACCGGCCTTTAACCCCTTAGCAGTCCTACAAATTTACAATTAGTCCCCTAAACCATCCAATGTACCGTGGGCGGTACGTCCGACTGCTAACAGGTTAAGGTGTCGCGGATAAATACAACAAAATAAAACTAGTACTGGTACCGAAAAAAATAAGATTTATTTATAACACACGTGAAAAGACCAAGGAAAACCGAGTTAATGATAAAAACGATGACAAAAGAACGCTGAAAACCGATTAAAAACCATACATTTCAGACCTGAGCCCCAACTGTCGCGGCCCGGTACCAAACAACTCACGGACTGGTACTGGTCCGAGGCCCAGGGATTGGGGACCGCTGCTGTAGAGCATTGTAATAGGACGGTGTTGAACATGCTTGGTACATTGGAAAACAAGGACAAATCACAGTGGCATAGCTTTGTGAAACCGTTGGTTCATGCGTACAATTGTACAAAGAACGACGTAACAGGATACTCACCTTATGAATTAATGTACGGCCGTAAACCCAGATTGCCCACCTGGCTTTTGGTCTTTCCCTCAGAGACAACGGCTACAAGTCACATTCGCAATATGTGCAAAGTTTGAAGTCACGTCTGGAAGAGAGTCACAGGATCGCGGCACAAAATGTAGCAAAAATTGCTGACAAGAATAAGACCAGATTTGGCTTGCGTGTAACTGCTTCTAAATTGGAAGAAGGAGACAGAGTTTTAGTGCGTGCTGTATGCCTGAGAGGAAAAATAAACTTGCTGATAAGTGGGAATCAGATGTTTATGTTTATGTGGTACAGCAGGCGGGACTCCCAGTTTACACCACAAAACCTGAGAACAAGGACGCTCCTTGGCGAACTATCCATCGAGACCTCCTACTTCCTTGTGGTTTTGTCACACCTACTAAGGAGAAGCCTGTTATGACAAACTTCACACGCAAGCCTGTAACACGGCAATCAGCTAAACAGTCTGATGAGACTGAACCTTCTGAGACAGAGGAGGATACCATTTGGTTTCGTGAGAGGCTTCCCAAAGAAACCATTCAATTCACCACAGTGTACGAGGTTCCAAAATCATGCTCTGATGCAGATGATGGTGAGGCAGCACAGACGAATTTAACGGAAGACTGCTTAGCTGTTGATGATACAGTAGTCAGAGAAGACTTGTCTCATGAAAATCAAGAAATCATTGTTGAGAATACTGCCTTGGATGCCATGAGTGAAAAACGCTCGGCTGCTGATGTTCCTGAAAGTGAAAGTGACTTAGCAGACAAATCTACTTTTCAGGGAGATGTTCTTCTAAGCAGAGAAGACTCTGACGTTGAGCCTAAGGCCATTAACAACAAAGATTCGCAACAAAGTGTGGAAGGTGATAAAATGGACACTCTTCATCGTTCAGTGAGAAGTAGAGTTCCGCCAGAAAGACTGCAGTATACCCAGTTGAGAAATCCACTGATATCTGTTGTGCAATTCTTATTCCAAGGCTTGAACTTAGCTTTTACTGATGCTTTGCAAGAGAGTAAAGAGTTTGGAACTTGCCAGGAGCCACTCTCTCAAGTGGTGAGGTCACAGCCATCTCCCATGCAAAGGGACTTGCATGACTTTAGGAGGGGAGAGTGTAGCCCAGTGGCAAACAGATGCAATTAGAGACTGTTTATTGTAATTATTATTAAAGGGGTTTTATTCTGTTCAGTTAAAAACACTCATAATTGGAGAGAGACTCTAAAGAAAAAACCCCAAATTATTTTGTATGGAATTGTATTATTTGTGTTATTTATTTATTTTTGTTTCTCAAAGGTTATATTTTGTCGGTTCAACCAATCGGATTGTTTGTCCCGCCTTGTGTTTTCCAGTTTTGTTGCGCTGCTAAGGCTGCTTAGACCACACGCGCCATAGCTGTACCTGTGGGAAAACGTAGTTGCTGTTGAAACAGTGAAGCTGTTGGTGTCTGCTTGATTAGCCACCAGATTTGGATATCCAAAGCTAATTTTATGACTACGAAGTGCTTTGCACTGGTAAGGTTTTTTTTTTTGATTTGGAGAAAGGAGCTGAGACTCCATGGAGAACTTTGGATTACAGACTTTGTGGAAATCCATAGAAGAGGAATAATTTTCCATTGCAATGGATGGCGAGCCACAGCCCATATGGAACTGAATCTTGACTTCTGGTTGCCTGAACGGTGGTAGGACAAAACTGTGCAAAACATACATCGATCGAGGACTGAACTCACATCAATAAACTGCCAGATCACCAAACAGGCCTGAACTGGATTCTATTGACACTTTAAAAGACCCTGGTCTGACATTCCTTTCTTTTCTTTTATTTTGGGTATCTGTGCGCGCACACACAATTTTGGTTATTATTGTTAAATGCAATACAGTGCACAAATTTCAAATATAGTTGAACCATTGCTTCATCTATAGTGATTGTGTTTTCATTGTGGTTAGCCATCCTCTAGGCTTCTGCCGTTCCTGAAATCTTCTGATTTGCCCATTGTTTATATATTTTGTTACATACTGGTTACACTTGCAATAGTTTTGGTGATCTATCCATGGCGTACCCTACCTCTTGCTCTATGACAACTAAGGTGCACACTCCCAGCCCCCCAACCCTTTATGACCCTGAAATGGATAAGCAGAAGAAGATGGATTGATGGACTGAAGACTCTTTGAAGATGCCAAAAGCCTTCAATTCTACAAAATGTGACCTCTAGCAAGACAATCATGGACACACCTTTCCACCATTATTTCCAGTAAGTATTCACACTGCAAAACTCAAGTATGTTGTTTGCATACTGAACTACATTGAAGCCACTTTATAGTATCCACCAATCCATCATTTTGGTATAAGGCATGCAAGCAAGAGCCTCCTGATGGCCTAATATTTAACCACCCCAACCAGCTGCTTTGCAACCTGGGAATTCTTATCCTCCTTTCCAGCTCCAGTGCTGACCACACCCACTCAAAAACAATGCAGGATCACCAGCATGCAATGCCGCAGCACCTGTCACTCTAGATCACTTACAATAACAGCAGGTATATTTTTTATGTTACAATCCACAGACTAGGTGAGGATAGTAGGAAGTTGGACACATGAACAGTTTGCCGTATCTGTGCAATTTTCAAAAGAAAAGGGACGGAACAAAACTGCACCGAAGTCCTGTTGTCAAAGATGTCCACTTTGTGTATTCCCAGGGTTTCACTCGACAGAGGTTAATTCTGGGCTTTAACAACACTCCGAACGCCTTATGGAGTTATCGTTTCTAAATGGACGCCAATCAAGAGAGCATGTCCTGACTGTCCTAAATCTTTAACCGGCCAATCATCATGTATTACAAACAGTGTTTTATGGTCAAAACCAGCTTTTCTGTAGGAAAAACTAAAGGGGAACTGTTTCTTTCAGTTCGTACACATAATCGTTGCCTGATTAATGAAACATCGATCATAGCACCTAGGATGTAGCCTGTGCACATGGCCAGTGCCACTGTCGGTGTGCTTGTGTTGCTCTGTGATTTCATGGTCAAAACAATAGTTTGGTGGTGGAGTTTCTCTCTCCAAGTTATCTAGTAGTCAATTTAAGAAATATGGGCAGTTCAAGCACTGTAGGAGGTACAGAACGACATGTACTTTCATTTCTATGGAGGTGCACGCCAGGTACGGCATATGTTTGCAGAAGGATTTGCAGCTAGAGAGTAAGGACCAGCGCCCTCTGCTGTGCTACAGGTTTCGTGCAAATTTATTAACATGAAGTCAACTGGAGCTCATCGATCAGTACTCATAAAAATGCTAACAACAGACTTTGTGCAATAATGTTTTATTGGACGTTTTGTAAAAAATGTCCTGTGTTTTGCAAGGTTCCGCTCATGTTAGCATTTTTCTTTTTTTGTTTATTCACCCTGTAAACAGTTTAGATTCAAATGAGCTGGGCTACTCTCATGCAACATTAAATACATGACAGTTTCACGCTGTAGCGCCCCCTAGCTATGCTGCATTAAGGCGTCGCAGGTGGTATTTTAAGCAAACCTGCAGGATTTATTGCTCCTGCTGGTGGGTTTTCTTTTTCTGTGTGCCGGCTGCTCGCTGGAAGAGAAAAATAGAGCCGAGCTTCGCCCGCAGCTGCAGAGGAAAAAAACATCCGTGTGCGCGCATTAGCACACACGCCCAGACACACACACACACACACACACACACACACACACACACACAGGCAATCAGGGCGTCACATGGAAGGCTAAAAGTGTGTGTGTGTGTGTGTGTGTAGGTGTGTGTGTGAGAGAGAGAGGGAAATTAGACTGCCTCATTATTCAAATTGGCTCGAAGGAGAAACGACGCACTCGCCTCGTTTACGCCTCAACAGAGAAAGAGAGGGGGAGAGAGGCAGAGCGAGAGCTCCCCGATCTGTCACTCCCTCCTCCCGCCTTCCTCCTCCGTCTCCTCGTTCTGTCATTCACCGTCCCTTTGTCCTCTCCCGCCCCCGTCTCCTCTGTCACTCACTATCCCCTCCTCTCCTTCCTCTTCCTCTCCCTCATCCCTCTCTCCATCACCCTCACCCCTCCTCCTCTCCTCCTCCTTCTCGTCCTCCGATCTGTCACTCCTTCCTCCCCCTCGTTCTCTCCTTCTCAAATTACATCCTCGTTGCCGCCTCGTTTCTCATCCCGTCGCCGAGGGCTGTCGCCGAGGACCGGCGAGGGCGCTAAACGATTTCCCACCATGCATCACTCTGCACACGCACACACTCACAAACACACACACACACACACTCTTACCTTTTTCCATCTCCTTATAGAAATGCACATTGGACTAGTTGGTGAGACGGAGAGAAAGAATTTAAAGGTTCTCTGCATAACCATCATAAATCATTATTAATGACGCCGCATCAGATATGTGCTCTCCGTGTACGTGCTAGCATCGACCAAATCATTAATGAGTCATCCACAGGCTGCCCTGCTCTATCAGGTTACTTTACTGATACATGAATGTATGTTTTCCAACAGCTGGATTTAATCCCCAAAAACGGACAATCTATGCTGACACTGACCCCAGTTTTAGCCTGGCGGTTAAACTCTTCTTTGTTTCGGGCGTCCACTCATGAAGCAATTCACTCGGCATACAATGCATTGTCATGTGGGGGTCTCTGGTTCATGTTGCTTGGGTAACTCTGTAAGCTGGTATCCTTCACTGTCACTTACAGTCGCTTCAATCTGTCACCACAAAAATGATAAAAAGTTTGATTCTAGACCTGATCACTTTGAGACACCAACGATAACACTGAAGTCGGTGAACATCGTGTTGGGTAATTAGGAGCCAGGTGAAATTGTAAAAATTGACCAAAAAAACTTTTGATTACTTTGATCATTAGCAAGTTGCTGCAGTTGCCCATAGATTGTATGGAAGATCCCAACTTGTCTGCTTGTTAACTACTTGCCAGGCAGTAATACAAACTGTTAAAAGCTAACCTTCAAAATAAAAGTTGTGCCTTTGAAATGTGTTGGCCGCATCAGTGAGGCTTAACTTTTATACTGACGTTTTGCACTTTTCAGTTTCAGTTGGCAACTATTTGCAGACTGTGACAAAGTGGAGAAGCAGTTGCAATTCTCTCCATTTGTCCCATATGTGTTTACCCTTTTTTTGCACATTGTACACATTATTCTGTTTCTAGGTATTTGCTATGATTTGCTATTTGTCAAGTAACATTG
>NW_005187740.1:142379-144467 GCF_000239375.1 Pundamilia nyererei | reverse complement strand
ATTAAGTTCACTGTAAATAAATTGCTCACCTTGGAAACCTAAAATGTCTGCATAGTCTGCTTCCCTACCACCTTCCTTGATGTTCGAGTCTGACTACTTTACACAGACAAGTTGGCATCTTCCAAGCAAACCATGAGCAATTGTGGGAATCTACTAGAAAAATTAATTGCAAGGATTGATGCAGCATCCTTTCAGTTACCGATTTTACCTAGAAACAGTAAGTAACCACTCACAAAATGCACATTCTTCCCAAAGCAACCAGAGGATGTGGTCTGGATATGGATGTAAGTACTGTGATCTCACTAACTGGATAGTAAACTTCAGTCACAAAGCTTCAAGTCAAATATTGCCACCACTATCTTGGTGTTTTAAAACAAATATGATGAGACTAATGTGGCGATCAGTTTATTGTGTACATTTACATCCTGCTTTTAAGGATTTGTGTTTGGAGTGGGTTTCTCTGTGCGATGAACGTGTTATCAGATTTCATGTGCTACACGAGCTGCGGCATGATGTCAGTGTCGACTCTCCATGCAAACTTCACTTTACTGTAACTGTGAAAATCTGCTGTTCTTTTTTCATGTTTTTATGATCTTCTGCTGCTCATTTCATTTTGCATCTAATCACCGCTGATGATGGCATGAGAAACAGTAGCAGAGAGAGAGGGGGTGATGGAAAGAAAAGGAAGAGAGGACGAGCGGAGGGAAACAGAAAGAGACGGAGGCTAATGGATGTCTACAGGGTCGCATAAATCACACACATTCTGTGTGACAAATTGATCGCCGTGCTGCAAATTTCCCCCAGTGCAGCAACTGACAGGCACTGTGTGCATGTTTGAGTGTGTGTGTGTGCTTTCAGGAGGAGCCAGCAGGATACAGCAGAGATAGAAGGAGAAAGAACTGAAACAAGAAGATGGAAAACAGACTGAAGGAAAGGTTAAGAGGGGCTGATCAAACTCTGTGTTGCCTCTAATGGCTCAGTCCCTCTAGAGTCAAAATAGGACAGCAACCTCTTTGCAACTAGGGGAAATTGGTGGATGCCTTGTTTTTGCATTGAAATTCATTGCATTAGGCCAGCGGTCTCCAACCTTTTTTGCGCCACGGACCGGTTTATGCCCGACAATATTTTCACGGACCGGCCTTTAAGGTGTCACAGATAAATACAACTAGTACCGGTACCGAAAAAAATAAGATTTATTTATAACACACGTGAAAAGACCCAGGAAAACCGAGTTAACGATAAAAACAATAACAAAATAACGCTGGAAACCGATAAAAACCTTAAACTATACATTTCACACCTGAGCCTCAACTCTCGCAGCCCGGCACCAAACGACTCACGGACCGGTACCGATCCGAGGCCCGGGGGTTGGGGACCGCTGCATTAGGCAACCAGTTGCACCTGTTCATCCCACAGTTCAGTGAGCAACACTCTGAAGCTCTGGGCGACCACTTTTGTAACACACTAGCACAGGTTGCTTGATAGGAGGCAACCTGTCTGCAAACAATCACGGTCTGATTCACACTGACTACAGCTCAGTCTCAGACAGATTGTTGAAGGTGTGCAAATAATTGCAGTCTAATTTGTAAATGCCAACACATTGCAATCAATCTGATCGCAGCTTATCAATGTAACTCAGATGAAAGCAACTCATCATCCCTTTTTGCCACATGGGACTCAACTCAGCTGTTTGTATTTCTGTGATATTATTGTATAAAGACAAGGCTGTAGCTACTATGCTACTGCACTATTAAAAGTTTGCACAGTTTGCATGAAATTGCCAACTTGAAGAGATTCAATCATACACTTGTGGTACACAGATTTTACGACTTGACGCACTGATGTTGCTTTGACAATGTCGATATCTGACATCATACATGATAGAAATGTTACAACGGTTGGAAAAAAATCCAGTTTGTGGAAAAAACTCAAATGCAATTACATTATTTCCAGTTTTGACTTCTTCTCTTGCACCACCGGTAATGAGCCACATCCATAATGGTGAGCAGAAATGGATGCGGCAACAATAACAAGCCACCTCTCAATTCACTGTTGTGATTGGTGTGGGGGTAGGGACAGGCTTAGGGC